>NW_022995766.1:138942-316442 GCF_900245975.1 Drosophila guanche
ACTAATCTTTTAGAGTTCACCTCCTTTATCATTAACGGATTCCAAGGTAACTTGCAGACGGATGTTATTTACACTGACTTCAGTAAGGCATTCGATTCTGTAAACCATTCTCTTCTTGTACAAAAGCTCAACGTTCTAGGGTTTCCGCGCAATCTGTTGAGATGGATTTCTAGCTACCTGTGTTCTAGGTCTCAAATGGTAATTTTCAAAAACTCCCTATCTTTACCTGTTATGGTTACTTCTGGAGTACCACAGGGTAGCCATTTAGGCCCCTTACTTTTCACACTCTTTATTAATCACATGCCTCTGTATTAACAAATTCTCGAGTACTTATGTGTGCGGATGATGTTAAACTCTGTGTCCAGTATAAGGACATTTTATTTCACTCTCGCTTGCAATCTGATCTCAATAGCTTTCAGTCATGGTGCTGTGCAAATATCTTACACCTTAATTCCTCGAAGTGCAATGTAATCACTTTTTATCGCTCCAGCCCCTTCCTGGCTCCTTACACCCTCTGCGATAGTTCTCTTGAGATAATTACATTGGTTGATGATCTAGGTTTTAAACTAGACCCCAAGTTAAAGTTTTCTGAACACATTTCTACCATGGTAAATAAAGCCATGGGTGTGCTTGGGTTTATAAAGAGGTGGTCAAAGGAATTTGATGACCCCCATATAACGAAGACTCTCTATGTCTCGCTTGTTCGTCCGATTTTACAATACGGCTCATGTGTATGGTTTACAAGTCAACATACATCAGGACCGTATTTAATAAGTACAGAGAAACTTTTTATTATTTGCCCGACGGGGCCTACCGTAGTAGACTTCTTTTAATAAATCTTCCATATTTAGTTGCGTAAACTTTACGATTCCCATTAGACCCACTAGAAACTATATTCCTCTGTTACTTCTACTGTGCAGATCGAATTATGCCTTGCACGAACCCTTTAGGGTTTTATGCTCGGATTATAATTCCCTCTACCACATTATATCCTCAACTAACTCCCTTCCTCTTCTTAAATCCCTTACACTAGCCTACATTTCCCGTAGCTAGTTTCATTTTAGTTTTGTCTTGTTTCTGATTTTGATAATTTTTGCTTGCTTAGCTATAGTATCTCTAGTCTAGTTGTGTTTAGCTCCAATTTTCCTCGAATATTAGCCTAACATCTATCTTTCCTGCATGCTCGCGACCAGTTCGGTAAATCGCGCCGCGCGTCATGCGGCAGCGCCCCTCGGTCGGTTGGGCGGGAGGAGGGCTGCGCTCTGCTGGGTTCCGGGCGTAACAAGCTTTGACTTGGTGTCGCATGGGCCACTTGATAGTTCAGTCATTGCATATCAACGTCCAGACAAGTAATAAACATGCATTAATTATTCCACGTGTTACAAAAAACAAAATATTAAATCCCACAAAGGCGTAGCAACCATTGATCTTTTTTTTCATGATTTAGAATTTTAATATGTATAACCTAAATTTTTTTTTCTCTCTTTATATTTACAATCTGTTTGTTTAAACAATAAGTAAAACAAGTAAAGTAAAACAATTAACAGAAATAACACTTTTCCAATGAGCCCTGCTATTATATATAACATCTTTTCAGTTTGTTGGATTTATCTATCAGGGATATCTAGAATGTGGTATCTTTTCAGTCTTCTTACTGTTAGGCTATTGTCTAATAGACTTAAGGCATAATTATTTTCGTGGTTGTGGAGTCTGTCGATGTATTTCTTTTATAATCCGTTTAGGATACATAAATTAGATTTTATTGTGGCTGTATATACTTTGGGCTTGTTTGGAAAATACCACCGTACTTTTGTGGACACATGATTTTCCTGCAGCTTGCCCAGCCTTTAAATAAATATTGCGCTTTTTTCCGGCACACCATCAACTTGATTTAATTGTTTTAAAATGTCTTTGTGAGACCATGGTATCGATGAAAAATTCGTTTCTGGTTATTTTTTTATTATTGGCACACGTTCTGCATAATTTATAGTCCCTGTTGTGCCTTTAGCACCCAAGGTTAAACAGATATTTTGGTATTTTTCTGTAAAGAGTCAAAGGATTTTTGTGCGGCACGCCTGTGGGAGGATGGGGTGAGGCTGTTTGGCTTTGTGGGCTAATATTTTACAAATGGTGAAATGATATTTGATCGATAGATAAGGAATATGATTCTTTATAGGTAGATGTGTGATCGATTGAGGTGTTCTGAGAAAATGTATATATATTATTTCCCCATTAGTTGCCATATTTTTGTTTGTAAAGGCATTCATGGGTGCCTAACATATGTAAATATTACGTCTTAATACTGTAGAAGATTTGAATGGGCTTTGAATATAAAAATGTCTTGATAAATTTCTAATTAATCCCCCATGTGTATTTCCCACCTTTAACCACTCCAAAACACTCTATAATTTTAACGTTAAAACGCATGTCGATTGCTTATGCAACACGTCTTTATTTTTTTGTTGGTGCGTTTTGCCATCCGCGTGTGGAAGCTCTTTACAATTTTTGGAAGCTCTCTACAATTTGTGGAATAACACCCACTAATTTTTTTAATGCTCAACAGTTGTAAATCGCATAGCATGCCAAATCGCATGACATTTTCACGCATGATGTGCAAACACACACACTGACACACATATGCATCATATATACATATATATAGTATGTATGAGAGAGTGGGAAAATTGTTTGGCATTAATCATCGTTGGACTTCCCGCACAAGCCGCAAATCGTGTCAGTCACACACAGACTGGAATTTGACCATTTTTTGTGCCAAAAATGTATAACTGCCAAACGAAAAAATATTTTTATACCCGGTACTCGAAGAGTTAATAGGGTATATTGTATTTGTGGGAATAACGGTTGTATGTAACGCACAGAAGGAAACGATTCCGACCCATAAAGTATATATATTCTTGATCAGCATCAATAGCCGAGTCGATGGAGCCATGGCTGTCTGTCCATCTGTCCGTCTTGTTTGTCGGCTAGTTCTCAAAAACTATAAGAGCTAGAGCCACCACATTTTGGCTCCAGACTGCTTGATGCTGACACTGAAACCAGTGTATTTCAAAAATTAGCCCCGCCCCTTTCCGCCGCCGCAAAAGGGCGAAAACCTCCTAAATCTACTGTTTTGAGGATAAAGGAAAACTAAAATATTTGAATCCGATTGGATCATTATTATATGAATGAAGAAATTAATTTCCAGAGGCTAAAGTCCAGCAGCTTATATTTGTTTTTTGCACATTCTCTCATTCACACTCTGCTTCGCGCAATGCCGCGTCGCTGCCTCTGACACGTCTCTGCCTCTGCCGCGTCTCTGCCCTAACTCTGCACTGTGATGACAAATGAAGAAAAAATGTAAAATTTGACAAATAACCGGTAAGGTGCAGATGTAGTACTTAGTGCCGGGTATAAGAGTTTTGACGCGAAGGAAGCGTCTCACACGTCCCTTCTCGTTTATTTTTCTATTGTATCAAACAAGAAATGAAAAATGTTCTACAAGCAGCTTATTTTCTTTGAGTTGTAGAAATGATGGGCACAATAGAAATAAACGTCAGTGCAGAGACAATACAAATGTCTCAACTTTATTATAATTTTACGATTGTACACAAATTTAGCCAATCTGCAAATTTTCTGTCGATTTGTTTCAAGTTTCCCATGCAATTTTTAAAATTTCCGCTTAAATGCAATTGAAGTTGAAATCCTATTTTGTCATTTCTTCTTCACTGAGTTTAACTTTGCATACAACTCTGAATATCCAAACCTTAAGTTTCATCCTAGAAACTTGAGTTGTGAGATAGTGCACATTGGTAAGCAAAGCAAATTACAAGTATTGAAAACTCTACAGATTGCATAAGGTCGTATGTCACCCGGGACATCCTCTCGTGTCCTTTTTTTTATCTGATTTTTGCAAGAAAAAGTTTTAAAATTCCCCATAGTGCATAGAGAGGAGGAGAGGGTCTCCATGTGTGTGTGGGGTCCATGCGTGTACCTGCTGGGGCGTAATAAGTGTTTGGCCAAAGGCCTCAGCGGCACATCCACCCACACACATACACTCTCATGTATAGTCACGCACGTCGAGTTTCGTGTTAGTCTTTTACGTGATTAGTCCCCCATCACTTGTCCCGGAGGTGAGTCGCGCAGAGAGCGGCTCGTTCAGGTGTATATGAAATTATGCTTCAATTGATCCATATTTAAGTGGGCACGCGTGAATAACTGTTACAAACTTTATAATCACAAGTTTGTCTGACCGTTTTGCACACCGTCACTTATGTCACAAATTGCAAATTGATGAAGTTTTCTCTCTTTCCTGATAATAAAGTTATGATATATTTGGGGAGCGGAATAATGAAATTTTACTTGAATCTTTCAAGGCAAAACTATGATAATTTCTACGGCAACCATTCTCCAAAGAAACTCTCAGCGTATAAATAAAATGAAACCACTTGAAAAATTATTTACTACTATTTATATAAAATAAGTGCCAATGGCAATTCAGTATACCAGAATTCTTTTTGTCTACTCATTTGGCTAGAGAACAAACAACTTTGTAATTGAGAATGAAAACAGCCAAGTAAATAGAATTAAGCAAAGCAATGGAAAAAAATATATGTGCCAGGGATCTGAAAAAACGGACATAGGGAAGCGGTCATAATGGAATATCTAAGATGCTGACTTGACTCTGTAGTCTGCTCCTTTCTCGCGGGATGTGCTGTGCGCCCTCGCCACTCGTCCAGTTTTCGACTTGGGATTGTAAAAAAGACAAATACAAGTATTATTGGCATGCTAAAAGAGGGAAAAGGGTGGAAATAAGATAAAGTGGAAGAGGAAGCCTTGCTAACTCCACATAGTAGCACATTCTCTGGAGCATAGAAATGGCTAATGTACGAAATATTTCTTGGTTTTGCAGCTACTTTTTTTCCAGCAGCATCATCCTCTACTGACTTGCCTGAGCTTCTCTTTTTTAATGCACTTTTAAGGGTATGCTCAGAGATGTTTCAAGAGTTGTTTGCAACTCAGAAAAGAAAGCTTGGACGATTGATCCTTAATAATTAATTAAAGAATGTTCATGCTTCTTTTTCTTTCTGAAAGGCTCCTGAATCTTTTATTAAATATGAGTAAAAGTATCAATTATCTGCTAAAAAATGATTGATAGTAGCACATGTCCTTAAAGAGTAAAGTTTTTATCTTCAAATAGTTCCAAAATTTTTTTTGTATTCCATTATAATTATTCCACTATTCAACATGAGAACTAAGGTGAAAATCGATCAAAAACATTGCTTCCCTTGAACGATTATATTTTCTAGGGTATCTTCAGTATCCATCCCTCAAGCCGTCCTACTATTTTATGTTTATCCTTAGTTTGCTTTACTTTTTCTCTTGGTTTAGCTGAAATCTTGCATTCTTTTATTCATTTCATGCCATTCAGACTTGTTCTCCACTAGTTCCCTCCCTTGTCGTCCATTCGTTTTCAGCTGAATTCAGTTTTGTTTGTTGCCCTCTCTATACTGACACACACATATTTTTACAAACACTCATACACTCATCTGTGCACTCATACATTGTTGTGTTTGACGGGCGCCACTACAGAATAGGCAGCTGGTGAGGTTGGGTGCTTGGAGGGGGCAGTTCATTGAATTGGTTTGCTCAATACGCTACCCAAAAGTTTAATTTTAGTTTGCCAAGGGGGGAGGGTGTTAGACGGAGTTATATAATTTTGTATAGATACAATTAGTGAGCAAATACACTACCATTGACCGCTATCCGGTGTTAAGGGAATGAAGATTATGCAACTAAATTCTAGTTTTTATAAAAACGGTATTCTACATTTTTCTTACAATAACAAATGTAAAAAAATAACTATTTCAATCTTATATACTACCTGAATTTTTATGATTCTATATAAGAATGTAATTTATTTTTATTTGAAGAGCTTTGCGGTATTACCGTGACTGGATTTTCCTTTTCATTTCTCGACATTCATACCTTATCCCCAAAGGAGTATACCCTCCTGCTTCTCAGGAATAATTAATGATTTATTTTTGTGACTTGTATAGTTTCGATGGAGACCATAACATGGCACCATACCCATTGCCCCACACAAATTTCATCTACCAAATACCAGGCTCCTCTCCGTAGTTCCTATAGTTGTCATGGCTGCTATGTACTTATATATACACACATACATGCATATATGTACATATATATTAATATAGGGTATAAGAAGAAAGAAAGCAGAGAAAGCAGCGGGGAGAAAGAAATTACGGTAATGAGAGTTGTCCATTTGTGGTAATTAATTTTAATGCTGGAGCAGAGGCGACGGTTGCCAATTTCAAGAACAGAAAACGATGTCAATGGACATTTGGCGTCACATTTGTGGCTGAAGCACAATGGTGGAGCTAGCAGCATAGGGGGGGAAACCCGACAACAAAAAAACCAACAAACCTAGGAAGCCGCATCCACAGCCGCATACAGTCACCACTTAGAAAATGGCCCACAGCCAGCAGGAAAACTCTTTTTGGACATTGTCCTGGACTATTTTGATATGGCTCCGCCTGTGCCGCAAAATGTTGCGCTTTTAATTAGTGCCAATCCAGTGTCTGTGACCCGAAACACCTGGTGACCCCTGTGCGCCCCTTTAAGCCAGTGAGTCCATCAATAATTTATGACTATGAATACTTATGACTTATGAACAACAATTTTAAGAAGGAAAAGTGTGAATTTGGTTGACGGCTTTTGTGTCGATTCATTCCAGTCAAGATTTAATCTTTGTATCAATTTGTCGGCAAAGTCGCCTTGCGTGCTGCTCCTTTGACTACCACAAAAAAAACGGTTCTTTGTTGTAAATGGGAACAACGGTGAACCCCCCAATCCCAATCCCTAACCTAACCAACCCTCCCCAAACACTTTGTAAGGTCCGTAAAGGAAGGCCTTTGCGCAGGATTTGCTTGTTGTTCGCCCGGCACCCACTTTTCGAGTGGATTTATTGTTACGTGTAGTAAATATTTTTTCCTTGCCTCATTCGAATTTTTGTCTTTTTTTTTCCTTGGCGCTGCTTTTCCGTTCGCTCCTTTTGTCCGTTTGCAATATGACTTTGGGACCCACAATGTCTTTTTATACCAGGTACTCGAAGAGTAAATAGGGTATATTGTATTTGTGCACAAAGTTTCCGACCACATAAAGTATATATATTCTTGATCAGCATCAAAGCCGAGTCGATTGAGCCATGTCTGTCTGTCCGTCCGTCTGTCCGTCCTGATGAGCGCCTAGTACTCAGAGAGCTTGAGCCACCAAATTTTGCATCCAGACTTCTGTATGCTCACACTGTTACAAATGTATTTAAAAAATGAGCCACGCCCCCTTCCGCCGCTGTAAAAGGGCGAAAACCTCCCAAATCTAAAGTTTTGAAGATACAAGAAAACTAAAAACGTCAATTCCTATCAGATCACCAAATTGGGATCCGATTGGATCACTATTATAGCCAGAATGCAAATTATTTTCTTCATTCTGGCAATAATAATGATCCAATCCGATCCGATAGATAGATATAGTTTTTGCCTAGATTTAGAAGTAAGTGAACGTTGTATGCAAACGAGTATATAGTAGTGTGGATAGGGGGTAGAATAGAGAAGTAAGAACTTAGATATATCAACGGATAAAACTGGGAACAAAACGATTTATTTAAATTTTAAATATTTTTTGAGGTAGTCCTTAATCTATTTGATAGTTCTTGTGTAGAAGATCATCATTCATAAAAAAAAGTGTTTGTTTTAGAGAAGGGCATACCCCAAAAGTATCTTAAAGTACTTGCTAATAATAGAAACAATCATAGATGTAGGGCACCTTTCTTAACACTACCTATAAGCGAGATTATTTCTTATTAAACACCCAAAAATGTTGCATTAAAAGATGACATACCTTTTTTGCAGTTACAACATAGTACAACAACATTTTGGCCACCAAATGATTTCCTTTATTTCGCGACCCCCTCACTGACACTTCCCACTTCTGTTTGCATTTTCGCGAGCAATTAATAAATGGGAAATGGTCTTCATAAAAACTCAATTGAATGTTCGATTTTCCTCTTTCTCTCTCTAGCTTTCCCAATTTGTTCCATCCTTTCCATCCCAATTTTGAGATGGGTAATGGGCGGTGTGGAGTCGAGAGTGTGCCCTGCCACTTGCCACTTGAAATGCCTGTCTTTTGTGCAAATATCACGTACCAAAAATAGCAGTAACCTACAACAGAAATACGCTGGACTACTATGGCATTCTCTTTCTGGGAAACTCTTTCTCTCTCTGGCTCCACTTGTTCTTCACTGCTTTATGCTCTTGTATGACTCTCTTGGGATCCTCTGTCTGTTCCATCTGTGCTCTCTCCAACTGGGTTCTTATCTTTATCGGACTGTTTGTACGCTTAGAACAGGCGTTAAAATTAGTAACACTCTCGTTTAATCCGTTTTCCGGTCTCCACTCTTTGCCTGAGTCTGTCTTTGGTTCTATCTCTCGTTTTCCCTTTCGCTCTCCCGCTGGCTTCCCCTCTATTTGCTCCTGTGGCTCTCAGTTTTCTGTATTTTGGTTTCTGCTCCTGTATCTGTTTTCTCACTATCTGGCGACAAACACTGGACTCTCTGGCTCTGTTTGGTTCTGACTCTTATTCCCTCTCCAATCCGACACTGCACCCTCCTGCCCCACCTCTTGACTCTCCCTGAATATTCGGCATGTCGTGCATTTTATTTCAATTTCATTTCGATTCCATTTTTGAGTTAATGACTTCAGGACATGCAAAGTATCCAACGGCAGCCCCATCCCATTCCCATCCCATCCCGCCCCCTCCTGAAACACAAGCAAAAAAAATAAGTTTATTCTGGCATTGCATGGCGAGGCTCCTCTGTAACTGCTACCATATCCGTACATATCCTTCATAATCCTTACACTTAACAGGCATCCCAGGCCAACCATCGATGATATTTATTGACAAAGTTTTTGGCACATAATTTTTTTTTGTTACTCTTCTTTTATACGTGTATTTATACTTTTATTTGAATTGTTTTTATAACCGGTACTCGAAGAGTAAATAGTGTATATTGTATTTGTGCGAATAACGATTGTATGTAACGCACAGAAGGAAACACTTCCGACCCCATAAAGTATATATATTCTTGATCAGCATCAATAGCCGAGTCGATAGAGCCATTTCTGTCTGACCGTCTGTCTCAGTTCTCAGAGACTATAAGAGCTAGAGCCATCAAATTTTGGCTCCGGAATGCTATTTCAAAAATTAGCCCCGGCCCCTTCCGTCCACGCAAAAGGGCGAAAACCTCCCAAATCTACAATTTTGAAGATAAAAGAAAACTAAAAACGCCATTTCGTAGGGAATGACCATATCTATCAGATCACCAAAATCCGATTTGATCATTATTATAGCCACAATGATGATATTAATTTCCAGTGGCTAAACCCACCCCGTCCCGCAGCTTATATTTGTTTTTTTGTACATTCTCTAGTTCCATTCCGTAGGAAATGGCCATATCTATCAGATCACCAAATTGGGATCCGATCGGATCATTATTATAGCCACAATGGAGAAATTAATTTCCAGTGGCTAAACCCACCCTGCTACGCAGCTTTTGTTGTTCTTTTTACATTCTCTCATTCACACTCTGCTTCTGCTTCACTCCGCCCCTGCCTCTGCCCTCCCTCTGCCGATTCCTCTACCGACTTTTAACCCACCCCGTCCCGCAGCTTTTATTTGTTTTTTTTTTGTGTGCGGGCGCTGCCTCTGCCGCGAGTGTGCAGTGTGTCGGTTTAGGGAAGGGCGGCGAGCTAAAGGAGGGTGTTGGTGTGAGAAGGGTTGTATAGATGATGTATAGATGACAGATAAAGAAAAAATGTAAAATTTGACAAATAACCGCTAAGGTGCAGATGTAGTCCTGAGTGCCGGGTATAAAACTTGTGACGCGTAAGAAGCGTCTCACACGTCCCTTCTCGTTTTTATTTTAGATTTTTTTTTTTTCCTTTATGGTTTAAGTTTTTTTCGGTCCCACCTTAAGAACATTCTAATATATCCATAGTTAGCTTAACACTTAACTTTGTGATAGATTTAAAAAGTTTTTACCCATCGATACCCACATCTCCCTTTAAATATCAAATATTTTAACCCTTCAAGCATATCCATTGCTAGGGTACCTAATCCTATGTCAAAGCTCATAGAATCCTCCTTCAAGCCTTTTTTTTATAGCCTACAAATAGTTTTTCTTTATACAGGTTCGTTTCAGTTCAAATAAACTCTTTTTTATGGCATATTTGCCACATAAAAGCCGGAACCACCACGAAAAGCCTGAACCATAACAGATCCCCCCACAAACCGCCCATAGCAACCCATATGGAGAGCAGAGTGCGTAGTGTGTCGCGACTCTCGAGTTGCATATACAACCTGAAACGATAAACAAACGGCTAAGCCCTTTTGGCCACTTACAGGCAGTTAAATAGCATTAGAAAGAGACACTAGAATGTGCTACTCTACACCTTCTGTACTCTACCTCTTTTCTCTCTCTCTCGCTCTCTCTCTCTATCTCTCTCTCTCTCTATCTCTCTCTCTCTCTCTCTTACTGTCCCTTTCCCAAATGCGTTATTGTGCTTTTGACAGAGTATATTTTTGGAGGGATGCTGACATTTGACCTTTGCTGTGCCTTTACCTTTACCCCTCACATGTATGTGTGTGTGTGAGTGCTACTGCGAGTGTGTGCGTTAAGTGTTTGCCATCGAAAATTAATGACAAAGTAATGTCAGTCAAATGGATAGACAGCAGCAGACAATCCGACAGGTTAGACACAAACACAACACAGGTCCCCAAAGCCCCCGAACGTATGGACCAGGCCATAACCAGAAACACATGCAGACACAGAAACAGAGCTAGAAGCTCCTCATCATTTCGGAGCGGAGCGACCCGAAAGCCCAAACAGCCAGTACTAGACAAGTAACCATCTAACCGTCCATCCATCCATCCATCCCTTGTCATGTCATCGTAGCTCTGTTCTGTTTCTATAGCGACACTCCAGTTTCCCAGCTCATTTTGGCATTCTTGCATTCCATTGTATCAGTTATATGTATGCCCTCCTGCCAAAAAACCCTCCTCCTGCTGTTCCATCTTTTTGTGGCAGCAACCTGTGCAACCTTCTCTCTTCTTGGCATACGGAAATGTTAGCTCATTGACGTTTTGTGTGCCGCCTGTCGGCTGTCGCTTTGAATAAATAGCTGACGTGACGCAACAGACACATTATGCAGAACAGAATATTTTGTATATATGTATATTTGGATATATACCTTTGCTCTACAAATCCAATAATCAACTGGCACAAGAGTAGCATTTACCTTCAACCTTCGTAAAACTCACCCCTCCCCTGACTCCTGACTCCACCCTACCACTCTTAACCCCCTCTAGCTCTGCTCATCTTTGACAGTCTAATCGTCTGTTGGACTCAGTGGCAGCATCCTGGAGGGGCGTGAAGAAGGTACAAAGAGGCACAGCGGGTACCTGACCTAACCAACCGTGCCCCAGTATTTATGCAAAAACTGTCTGCTGAGACTCAGCTACCCCAATCCGCCTCTTGCCTTCTGGCTCTGGCGTGTCCCTTTTGTTCCTAGCCTGGAAGCAGCACTTTTGTTTCTTGCCCAGAAGTCTTCCTTTCCTGCCCTGAAGTCGCCTTCCTTTTCGAGGCTCCTGCCTAGATGGCTGTCTGATGTACTCCCGACTGTCTCCTGACTCTGTCTTTGAAAATTGACTCGACTGTCTGTTAGATTTCCCTGGCAACGGTTTAGAGTGTGTGTTTCAGTGGGTTAGAAACGGATTGGAAGTGGATTTAGGTTTTAGAATGGTCTTTAGAGAGTAGATCTGGAAACAGTTTGGTAGGAAAAGTGACAGGTTTCAGTTCGGATATGTTCAATAATTGATAGAGGAACCAAACTAAGCTTATATTAGATCAAGGTTAAAGACTCAAAAGTGATAAGAGTAATAAATAAAGATCATTTTATGTTCTCACGGTGGTACTTACAAAATTCAAATTAAAATTATTTAAATAGCCAAAAGTTCAGTGAATTAGTTGCACAAAGATCAAGCAACAAAATACCTGTAATCCATCAACCACCCAGGAACCTTGGAATAACAAGCACCCTTTCTAGTACTTATAATTATGGAAAAGCAAACAGAAAAAACCCCACACTACCCACTCTCCCTTCTCCATTGCAAAAGCCAATGTAGCTCATAAATTCATCATTTCGCACCACTGTGCACATTAACTAAATACCTTTACAATGACTTCCTGCCATGACGATGGCAACGACAAACAGAGTCAAAGAAAGAGAGAGAGGGAGAGAAAGCTCACATAAAAGTATATATGTACATGGAGGGAAATGGGAGGAGTTGGAGTGAACTCCACGACATTTGAAGTACAACAGAGGAGAATAGAAATCATGGGAGAGGCATGTGGCAGGATGACGATGGATGGATGCCTGATGGAATGCGGGAAAGTGAGTTATTGAAACTGTTTCAACTCATAAATAAATAATTACCGGGAATCGCAAAATGTTTGTGCATAAAATGTGTTGTGTGCATGTCTGTGTGTGGGTTATTTGCTAATGTTTTTCCTTCCCCATTGAACCAAAGTAAAAGTACAGCTCTGTAACCCCCAACCGCACAAAATACCTAACTTCGTGCCAGGGCATGGTACACCTGTCGTCAGCATGGCCGGGCCTCTGCTCGCTCAGTTGTTATTTGTTTTTCTAACGCTAATAGTACAAGGGTCGCCTAGGCTTCGAAACATTTCCATTAAGGGAGCACACAAAACACAGTGAAAGAGAGCGAGTGAGAGAGAGGAAGGAAGAGAGGAAACACTTGAAACTGGTGGTAATAGATACTTAAATAATAATTTAGTAGCTTTTGATGGACACTCTCTATGCCCGCTGCTCTTCCTTCCTCCTCGCTCCCCTCTTTTTGCGTACTTTTATTGCCTCTCTACACTTTTTTTATCGGACATTTCATCTTTACATAGACTTCTCAGAGCTCATCCTGCGACACATACCCAAGGCCTCCACCACTTTGCTCTTGGATAACCACTTGGATAACATCTAAACTGCAATCCAAATGGCTTGTGGGGGGATTGCTGTGGTTGGTTTTTCTTTGGGTCAGGTCATGTTTCATGCAGGAGATATGTATATGGAATGAGTATCCGTTCCGGACTGCTTTACGTTGCCCCTCCTCCTGCGTGTGAGTCTTTGGATTTGTTTACGGCTGCTGATTCGTTTTTACCATTGGATGCCTCTCTCTCCATCTCCCTCTCCCGCTTTCTCATTTTCTTTTGCTTTGTGGTCCATTTGGCGCTGATTTGTCTTTAAGATTGCCAACTACGGCACATTTCAATGTTTTCGATTTGTTGTTCTTAACGGATTGTGTATTCAGAGGTGTTATAGTGGGTGGCTTTGAGGGTGCTCTGAGGGTGTCTCATGAGTGCTCTGTGGGTGTTTTGGTGTTCGCCTGGGACCTTGGCTTAGACAGAAAGTTGTTAAGTCGATTCAAGTTTGTAATTTGCTGTCGACTTGTGTATATGTATTTATGGGCAGATATGTAGCCAACGATTAGGTGGAACAACGATAATAACTTTGGCTTACACAATGGACTCTCCTTGACCTGAACACAGGAGGCTGTGAGAACTAAAGGACGCTGAAAACGTTTAAGGAAGCAACGTTTAAGTGTGTGTTTTCTTCAGGGATATTCGGATTAAATGAGTTCTTGACTGAAGATAATTTCTTTTCCAATTATACGTAGTTAAGAGGAAACCTTTTCTAATAATATTCAGAGAGGTAGAATTGGTGTTATAGTCACAGATTGATAATCCCCTGAAATCCCTGAGAGTACTTTCTGTGCTGGAAACACTTGTAGCCTCGTAAAGCTGGAGCCCCATTTAAGCCATGATTACGTGTGTTGTTAGCGAGCGAAAATACAAGTATATTTCCACATTTGGAAAATTGAAGCACGTGGACATGCCGCGACACTCCATAAAGCAGCAGCATGAGAAGCAGAGTGGGTATGAAGAAGAGCAGCAGCAGGAGCAGCACGCAGACAACGCATAGCATGAGCGATACTCCCGTCTGAACCCTTGACACGACACTGTGACATGGCATGGAGATTGTTTTCAATTCCTGGGCACCGCTCCCAACAGACTGGCTACGCTTTGCAGTATACGTGATGCGTGTCCTAAAGGTTAATGTGGCTTCGGAATGAAATCCGAGAGAAATCCAGGTAGACCGAATGCAAATTGTTAACGTGACTAACGTTGATGGCGCGTGCGAGAGAAAACAATTTATTTCGAATATGTTAGCTAGAAACCCCGCAATGTACTTGAACCCCAAACTGAACCCAGACCCCGAATATGTCAAATATGTGAGACAGTTTAGTTTAGTTAAACCATCGCTTTACAACATGAGCTAGCGGGATTCGACTGGATTGAATGGGTAAATAATAGAAACGATCAGTGTTGCGTTTTAATATATTTTTGGAATAATATTTGAAACATATTTGTGGGATTCTTAGTACTCTGAAGTAGGTCTTGACAAAATGTTATTTATTTAGTATCCCAAATTACAAGTGAACATAAAATGTTGTATCTGCTGCACGCCTATGAATTTGCTATCTATTTGCTAAACTCCGGTTCAATGGGAATACTCAGACGACTCCACTTTTGAGATAGATTTGGCCCCCCTAGAGGAAGAGGGGATGAAGTTTATTATGCGCAATGTCGAGCCTGAACCTCTTATGATCGTTGCAGCCATTCGGAAAACGAATTGTATGCCGAAGTGCACTTTATTCGCTTCACACTCGATGGAATTCTGTGGCTGACCGATAAAAACTTAAGCGATGACGAAGAGGATGAATTTGTCTCCTTCTAGGAGCATTTCTCGTTAATATATTTGAATAAATGTTGTGTTTGTAGAGGGGGCCAAATTACAGTTTTCTTTTACGATCCACCGCTAATGCTGTGAATCAGGGTCTGCTTCATGTAAATGGGAAGAAATTATTGTAAGGATTTCACTAATTTCGCACTTTTATTTTGCTCTTACCATCTCTTCTGTAGACCACACTTTGCCTATTGGAAACACATGCCGTTTTTGGCAAGAAACTGAATGCCAGCCAGGCATTCGATGACACATGGAACACAGCCTCCGATCTGGAAAATGAATTGGAAGTAAGTAGTCAATAATCAAATCAACCGAAAATGGAGACCAAATTGAGTAACTCCATTTTTCAGCAACAGAAACGGGCCAAAAGCAGCAGCCAGGGTGGATCATCATCCTCCTCGTCCTCCTCGTCCTCCTCTAGTGGTGGACCTGGTCAATGGTCCGCCTGGTCGGAATGGTCCACTTGTTCGCGCACCTGCGATGGTGGAATTATGCAACAAATGCGTAGATGCAGCAATCCGGGCAGTTGTCGAGGAGAGAGTGCGCGGTACCGCATCTGCAACATGCAGCCTTGTCCGGACCAGCAGGACTTCCGCTCGAATCAGTGTGCGGCCTACAATGATGTGCCCTACGATGGGACGCTCTACAAATGGATACCTCACTACGATTACGTAGAGCCCTGCGCCCTCACCTGCAGGTAACCTAAATGGTGGCTTGTTGCACACCTAATCGGAGCGCTCACAGCTGCTACACACAGTCCAGTGTCAAGAGAGTCCTGAGAGCCCAGAGTCCAGTGTGGCAGGATATGCACTCATTATTCATCAGGGCTTCCGTTGTTGCCTCAAGTGGTGGTTCCCTTTCATATCCGGCGGTCTACAGCAATTCCACTTCCCACTGCCCTCTTCATCCGCCCTCCTCCATTCATTTGTGACAATAAAAAAGCTGTTTGCTCTTTGTTTCTTTTCTTCTTCTAACAGTCGTTTTCTCCCCCTTTCTGCGGTTCAAATTAGTGGCAGAGTCGTGTTTTGGTTTTGGGGTACTGCGGTTTGAAGCTTCTGCGGTTATTCCAGCAGTTATTCACGGAAAAAATATCTTTCATTTGAGTATATTTCAATAATGAACGAGTAGGGACGTTTGTGAGACGGTTCGTACGCTTCACAACTTTTATACCCGTTACTTGGTCATTAAATCCGTATCTTGGTGAATTTTCGAACTATACATTCCAAAAAATATTCCACTTAGAAAGGGAAGAATAATTTCCCGCATAAAATGATGGAAAAGTTAATTGAAATTGGTAATTGAAAATTGAATTAAAGCCAAAATCAAGGTGAAGCGCTTACTTCAGCTTAAAGAAGTCTCCCCAATTATGTCACAAGTTTATTATTCACTGCCCCTCAACTCTTTTCCCTGGAAGCTTTCTCATTACTCTCCCATAACAATGAAGCATACATGAGTCTTCCCGCGGAGAGCATTTCCCAAAGCCTGGCAGCCTTCACCTTAATCAACCATTAAATCAAGCGTATGCAGAATCTGCTTATCCATTAAATATATGAATAACTCTAGTGCATTTCTCTCTCTCCTTCTACAGAGGCCATCCGGCACATCTTGCCGAAGACATGATGTCCCATGAGACGGCTCAGGGAAATGTCGAAGATGCAGAGCACTATGACGAGCAGAGCGTCATTGTGCAATTGTCGGCGCGGGTGAAGGATGGCACCCGTTGTCGTTCCGGCAGTCTGGATATGTGCATTCAAGGCAAATGCCAGGTGAGTGGAGTCTCCGTCCTATCCCCCACCTCTGTGTAATGTTAATATTTAGTCAAACTTTGTGTTGGTGGGTGCAGGGTAGGTGAGCTTTCTTCCTTCCCCTGTCCTTCTTCCTGTTCTGTCTCGTATGTCTGTGAGTGCTTGTGTGTGTGTTTGGGGCTACCGGGCTCCTTTTCCTTCCACTTCAACTGCTCCCCAATCGACGCGAGGCGAAATATGATAAATTACGACGACAATGTTGTCAGCAATGCGATGCAGCAAACTGGAGCTTCGTTCCTGTGGGAGTGAGGAGTGACTGTAGGCCCCGGAAGGTCGGAAAAGCCCCCACCCAAATTGGCAAAAACAAAAAGTCTCTTTTCATCGTGTGGCTGTGCTCCAGCGAGCGTTAAGCATATGTATATGTATGTAGATTGCATAACACAAGCCGCCTTTGTATCATTATGCTTGGGCGCATAAATAAATCATAAAGGCAGAGGCAGAGTGGGTGTAGTATGCAGGTTTGTTCTCAGTTGTTGCCACTGCCACAGCGGCTGTTCCTGCCACTGCTGCTGCTTCCATTGCCAGTGCCACAGCCGTCAAAAGTCAACTATTGAAATGCCAATAAAGCGTGCTCCGGGGCAACGATGAAGAAGTAGCAGCCATAGAAGAACTCCTCATGAAATGCGCCGAAAAGTATGCTACGATATGTTGACATGGGTGCCAAGTGGCGATTGTAAAGCTTGGTAGGAGTTCAGTGTTATTCGAGTTTTTTATGGGTGCTTTATGAGTACCTAAATGTTTGATACATGAAGTATTGAATGGGTTTGGTTTGATATGAAAAGAATAAATATTTAAAACGCATTTTTGCTTGACCAGCACCACTATTTAGGGTGTTAATATTGTTTTGCACCCCTGAAATCATAGAAAGAGCCGAGGGCTTATACTATGGGCATTGTCATTTTGATGTCCAACACTGAAACTTATGATAATGAGCTCGTTTCTTGAATTTGGAGAACTTTCAATGCGACAGTTCTTCACTCCCTTTTTCCGACTATTCCCCACTTATATCCTTCTCCATACTTTGCCAATCAACCCTCGTAAGCTCCGAGTGCCGCTGGCATTGCCTTACAACTACAATAATGTCAAACGAAGTTGGCGACAGAAGCAACAACGAACGAGGAGGCATGGCATGGGGCCCGTGCCCCCCGGGCTTCCGCCACTCGAAGCGTTGTTTGAGTTTCAGTTGGTTTTCACGGGGTGTATGCAGGGGAGGGGAGAGTACGTATGAGTGCTGCAGGGATATGTGTGTGTGTGTGAGTTTGGCGGGCTCTTATCCAAGTTTCGCCTAGTTTCTGGCTGGGCTATAATGCCGCCAAATCGTCACCCCAATTTGTTGTAATAAACGCCAATATGTCATGCGGGTTACGTTGTGTTTTATTTGTCGCCAAACAGCAGGAATTGAGCAGCAAGAGAGCATTAGGAGCTAGAGCTGCCAGAAGCATTCTATGTATGTACATATGTATAGGTATTAACATATGTACATGAAGCATTCTATGTATGTACATCTATAGAATGCTTCTGGCATATCTGTATATCTGTTAGAAATAAATCAAATAGCATACTGCCAGTTCGACGGCGACTCTTAATGCAAGCCTCGGGCTGGCTTTCGCAGCCGCTGTCTGTTTGTCTTGCGGTTTAGAGCAAAGCCCCCTCCACCCCTTGAACAGGAACCAACTGAAAACGAAAAGTGACGTGTGAGACGCTTCTTATGCGTCACAATTTTTATACCCGGCACTCAGTACTACATCTGCACCTTTGCGGTTATTTGTCAAATTTTACATTTTTTCTTCATCTGTCATCTGCATCAACAACACTACTCACGCCAACACGCTCCTTTAGCTCGCCACCCTCCCGTAGAGCCACACACTGTAGAGACAGGGAAGAGACGCGGCAGAGGCAGAGGCAGAGACGTGTCTGCGCGAAGCAGAGTGTGAATGAGAGAATGTGCAAAAAAACAAATATAAGCTGCGGGACGGGTTGGGTTAGTCACTGCAAATAAATTTCTTCATTGTCGTCATAATAATTAATGATTCAATCGGATCCCAATTTGGCGAAATGGGGTTTTTAGTTTTCTTGTATCTTCAAAATTGTAGATTTGGGAGGTTTTCGCTTTTTTGCGGGGGCGGGGCTAATTTTTGAAATACACTGGTTTCAGTGTGAGCACACAGCAGTCTGGAGCCAACATTTGGTGGCTCTAGCTTTTAAAGTCTCTGAGAACTAGCCGACAAACAAGACGGACAGACGGTCGAACGTACACACGGACAGACAGACATGGCTCTATCGACTCGTATATTGATGCTGATCAAGAATATATATACTTTATGTGGTCGGAAACGTTTCCTTCTGTGCGTTACATACAACCGTTATTGGCACAAATACAACAAATAAAACAAATACAATACAATACAAATTAAACTCCGCAACGCATCCTAAAAAGTTTCGTCTTTCATAAGATCTTGACATTGGTTTGTCCAGCTTCTTGCAATGGGATAAGGTTTTGTTTAGCTATTCGTTTGGCTGAATTTTCCGCCGAATAAATTATAAATAGCTTTTCGTAAAAAATTGTTTGGTTAGGAACGGATTATGGGTAGAACCAAGTAAGATGAGTGAAGATGAAGCTAAGTCTGAGACCGGGCATTGGGTTGATTTTAGAGTCTCTTTGGGTGTTCAATCGCTTAGGAAAATATACTTATAATGGGAATAAAACCTTCGGAAATAAAGCAGTAAGCAAAATGTAAATATAAATTTGTTCGGAAGATCCAGACAAAACCAGTCCAAACGGCCGAGTAGCTCTGCTGTATAACGCGATAACCTACCACGTAGCAACCTTTCTTGGCTCCACGCAACACAACAATAAACAATTGTGCAGCCTTCAGATGCCAAGCAAACAAACAATCTGCTGCCTAATTCCTTAAATATACAAAACATATTTACAACCCCACGCCCATAAAGGAATGAAAACAATGTGAAATATTTATGCCAGGAGGCGCTGTTTCCTGCCCCACCTACCTACCTACCCTCTACGTATAGCATCTCTAAGTTTATGCAATGGATTCTCTTTCATTGATTTTTCCATATTTTATTTATTACGTGGCAAAGGTTTGCTCCATGGTTGGTGTATGCCATAGACTCCATGGTCTACGTGTTCTTTATGTGTATGTTACGTTATTGATACTGCTAACAGTTGATTTACACTTATTTATGTAGGAGTTTTTATTTACCTATAGTATTAGTCTTAGTTTATGCTATATCCCTCTAACTCTATGATTGCTGTCTCTTTTCAGCGGGTTGGCTGCGATCTGAAAATCGGTTCAACAAAGAAAATCGACGGTTGCGGTGTCTGTGGCGGTGATGGCAACTCCTGCTCCCAACCGCTATATTACTGGGAGATGGCACCGATGTCGCAATGCTCCGTCACCTGCGGCGGCGGTAAGTTGTGTGCAACCCCTCCATCCCCATCCATCCCCCACCCCATTTTTGGTGTATCCTTTTGCCTGCTGTCTGTGTTGTGCTCTACTATCCCTCGTGCAAATAAACAAGTGGAATATGTCAAGAACATTGCTGGTATAGAAGGCGGACCTGAGAAGCTCTTGGCGTGCCTGACAGCCGTTTGCAATCTTTTGCATACCCCCAAACACCCGCCAAGAGGAGTCCACCCTCTCCATGAGTGTACGTAGCATTCAGCTATTTGTCGTGCTCATTTATTTTCATTGAATTGGAATTTGTTTCGATTGAATGTTTGCATGGTAATCGAGTGGCAGCAGGTTCCCATTTTCGCCTTTCCTCCCATTCCCATTTCCTATTATCTCCGAAAAATTGCTGTTGAAAACTGTGTGTTCTACCTCTCTCTGTTGAAGCCCCTACCTGTATATGATTAATAGTCTTAAGGATATAATATATTTGAAAACTAAAGTTTGTCGATTAGACTAAAGTCGGGCTTAGTTGGCCTGCCAGTTTTGTGTCCTTTTTTCCCCTGTTTTGTGGGTTAAAGAAGTTGAAAGTTTTTGCACTGCCGCCTGCCTGTGCAACATGATGAGCCATGAGTTAATAAAACTTGGCGTTGAAGTGCTCACATGCAGAGCGTGAGGGGTCTGGGAATAGTTTGAAGGGGTAGCCACAAAACTTTGATGGCTGTTCATCAGAGAGAGGTGCGTGACAGCAACAGTTTGGATTTCTTTTTAGGGCTTGAATGTTATTAATTTAAAATTTAAGTGACAGATAGATACACCTTTCTTTAAAGGGAGGAATGCTCTGGTGGAGAACTGTCCCTAAAATTATAAAAACAAAAATGGTCTTAATTAACTAATATTTAAAGCCATAGTTCTTGGCCATTGGTTCTACTTAATCATCATAAATAATCTGAAATCCGCGCCCATTACCCAGTGAAACATGAGTCCTTCCATACTTCCGCACCCCTTATCGAATCGAAGACATTACCAGCGATTACTTCTCCAACGAATTTGACCTCAAAGCTCACCAAACGCCACAGCGAAATGTGAGGGGCCATCAATCTTCTGGGGCAGTGAAAATCGATGCCAAACTAATTTTAAGTGGAGAAATGTTCAAGACACGCAAATGCCTGAACACAAATAATATCGCTGAGTATAACTGCCTGCTCGGCAAAACAAACTCTTAACCTGACAGCCTTTTTGGGAGACGCCTCATACATTTTTAATCATTATTTGGTTCGGTGTTGTCTTTCTTCTCGGCCATTAGCCTGTCCTGTCAGTTGTCACTTGGCTAAAAGCAAGTTTAAGGCATAGAAGGAATGCCAGAGACGCAGACGTTTGTTTATCCAGCGACAAATGGCAAAATCAATTTCTGGCTTCTACTTGGGTGTTTTAATTGCAATATCGTTTAGGCGTCGCTCTGGGTCCCTGGGCGAACCCTCCTGCTAGCTGTCGATGTTACCTTTCAGCCCCGCCTGTAATTACATTTTCAATGGGTGTTTGTCTGACCCTAGTTTTTAGATGTCACTTAAATGTCAAGTGCAGTGCTTAGTGCACAGTTCAGGGCCTGTGCTCGCTACCCCTCCATTAATGGTGCACCTGTGGGGGTTGCGTTGCTTTCGACATGAAATTGATTTTACCCCTGCTTCCCTGGCATATAATTGCACACATTTCACCAAATCAATTATGTTCAATTATATATATATATATTTAGTTGAGTAGTTTCGCAGCTCCAGCTGCAGCAGCAGTAGCACTCGTGCACGTGACAGGAGTTCCAACTTGTTTGATGGCTCCACTTGGTTTCCTCCCTGTCAGCCCCCTGCTGCTGTCCCTCCTGCTGTGCGGCAGTGCTTCCCTAATGGACCTTGTCCCAAATTGAAAACACTTAATCGTCATTTATTTCGTAGTCTTTTATCCACGTTCCCCAGTACTTACATATACTCAAGGCATGGCAGTGTAAGTGGGACCTTTGCCAGATATTTCAAGTGGTGCAGGAAAAGTTAGTCTACTCACAGGAGTGCTTAAGATAACGAGACGAAGTGACAACTAAGAAAATGGAAAAAGGATTGTAACTTTAAAGAAAGGGAAGTGGGAAGTAGCGTTAAGACTGAGTTAGGTTTAACATAATAGAATAACTTTTATAATATGGTCGTAAATCTTTAATTAAGGAGACCATTCAAAAGAGACCATTATTATGCTCAGACTCCGTCCACAGAATAGTGGTGCTGCATGACGCTTTCGGCATATAATACTGTAAGCCTACCATACTTATGCTTCAATGGAGGTAAACGGACATCAAACATTGCAGAAAATACCCGCTGGTACAAGGCCCATTAAAATGGGACAACCGGAAGTCCCATAATATACCAAAAATATAAATGGTTTAAAAGAGAGAGAGAGCGAAAGTGAGAGAGAGATTGGAAAATATACTCCGCTTACAGAAGCTGACAACCTACTGGGCTCAACACACGAGAGAGAAGGGTGGGAGTGGGCTTGGGAGGACTGTCTGCGGGGCCTGACTCCTCTATGGCGTTATAACAATTGACATAAATGCGAGAGGATATTACCAATTGCCTTAAGCCAATTGTGTCATGAATACGCAGTCAGCGTGAGATGATAATGATGCGAAGCAGCAGTAGCAGGAAGATGATGAGAATTGTAAGGACGAAGCCCAAGACGAGGATGTTGATGATAATGTGGATGACAATTGCTATTACCCACGGCACACCAAAAACAGACATACACACACACAGACAGAATGGAGCTTATACACGAAAATCAATAGCTGCGAAATCAGCGTCACAGCTGTGATCGGGGGGAGTCGTATTTATATCGGATTTGTAGGCAAGCGGATCCTTAATCCGTGTCCCAGAATTCTGACTGGTTTCTGGTTCCTAAATCTCCTTTTCAAAACTATTTTTGGAACTGACAGATCGTTATGTTCCTCTGTGTTAGACTGATTCTTCCCGGCCAGTCTATTTATGTCACTTGCTCGTATATTCCACCGACTTCGGATGTATTAATATACGAGCAGCACTTGTCTGCCTTAAAATCGGTTTCTTCCTCGCTATCTGATAAAGACCATTTAATAGTTCTTGGGGATTTCAACCTGCCAGGTACTGTCTGGTCTTCGGTTAACGAGTCAAACAACCTTGTGCCCATGTCACGACATGAGTTTATTGATGGCTTATTAGACCTGTCCGTGTCTCAAGTCAACCATGTAAAAAACTCCTTGGGTCGATTGCTTGATCTGTGTTTTGTCTCGGATCCGACCGTAGCGTTGTTAACACGAGCACTCCCGCTCACTATACATGAAGACTGATATAATCCTACTTTTGAAGTGTCGGTAGATATTGGACCTACTGTCTCGGATCGTGCGGGTAGGCTATCTGAACGCGTCCACTGCTTTCGTAAAGCCGAGTTTACGAAGCTCAATAACTTAATTAGACATTTTGATTGGTCCGCTCTGTACTCGTGCACTGACGTCATTGAAGGCACAAACATTTTTTACAATGTACTTCACACAATTTTTGACACGTTTGTCTCACTTTCATGTCCGACTAGATCTGCAAAACCTCCTTAGTTCACCAAAGAGTTATCCAGTCTAAAAAATCTAAAATCAAGACTATTTAAAAAATCTCAAGAAGTTGGTTCTCCCTCTTTTCTTTCTAATTACTTAATAGATCGGTCAAATTTCACTGTTCTTAATGCTCAATGCTATAGGAACTACCTCCTTCGATGCAGGATACGTTTTTCACAGGACCCTAAACAGTTTTACAGCTTCGTAAACAGTAAGCGTAGAACGTCCGCACACCCATCCTCGCTATCATTGTTGAATATGTCGGCAAACAATGATCAGGCAATTGCCGATCTTTTTGCACAATTTTTTCAAACCAGCTATTCCCAGGAAACCTACTTCAGGTCATATGTATCCATATAGTTTACCAAGGTCGAATGGCATTTTCTGCCCTTTGTTAAATGAAGGCTCCTTACTTCATGAACTTCAATTAGTTAAGCCGGTATTTTCTCCGGGCCCTGACGGAGTTCCCGGCTGTGTACTCAGTTACTGTGCCGAGTTTCTGTGCAGACCTTTGCTTAAACTATTCACTCTATCCATAAATTCTTCTAGTTTCCCCCCATCTGGAAGGAATCCTTTATAATTCCTCGCCATAAGAAAGGTAGCAAGTCTGACGCTAAAAACTATAGAGTATATCTAAGTTATCCGTTATTCCTAAAATGTTCGAGAAACTTTTAACTCCGCACTTGCAGCATCTCCACAGCATCAACCACAAATCTTTTAGAGTTCACCTCCTTTGTAATTAAAGGCTTCCAAGGTAACTTGCAGACGGATGTTATTTACACTGACTTCAGTAAGGCATTCGATTCTGTAAACCACTCTCTTATTGCATAAAACCTCGACCTTCTAGGGTTTCCGCCCAATCTGTTGAGATGGATTTCTAGCTACCTATGTTCTAGGGTCCTTTTTAAAAATTCCTTATCTTTACCTGTTATGGTTACTTCTGGAGTACCCCAGGGTAGCCATTTAGGCCCCTTACTTTTCACACTCTTTATTAATCACATGCCTCTGTATTAACAAATTCTCGAGTACTTATGTATGCGGATGATGTTAAACTCTGTGTCCAGTATAAGGACATTTCATTTCACTCTCGCTTGCAATCTGATCTCAATAGCTTTCAGTCATGGTGCTGTGCAAATATCTTACACCTTACTGCCTCAAAGTGCAATGTTATGACTTTTTATCGCTCCAGCCCCTTCCTGGCTCCTTACACCCTCTGCGGTAGTTCTCTTGAGAGAATTACATTGGTTGATGATCTACGTGTTAAACTAACCCAAGTTAAAGTTTTCTGAACATATTTCTACCATGGTAAATAAAGCCATGGGTGTGCTTGGGTTTATAAAGAGGTGGTCAAAGGAATTTGATGCCCCCCATATAACGAAGACTCTCTATATCTCGCTTGTTCGTCCGATTTTACAATACGGCTCATGTGTATGGTTTACAAGTCAACATACATCAGGACCGTATTTAATAAGTACAGAAAAACTGTTTATTATTTGCCCGACGGGGCCTACCGTAGTAGACTTCTTTTAATAAATCTTCCACATTTAGTTGCGTAAACTTTACGATTCCCATTAGACCCACTAGAAACTATATTCCTCTGTTCCTTCTACTGTGCAGATCGAATTATGCCTTGCACGAACCCTTTAGGGTTTTATGCTCGGATTATAATTCCCTCTACCACATTATATCCTCAATTAACTCCCTTCCTCTTCTTAAATCCCTTACACTAACCTACATTTCCCGTAGCTAGTTTCATTTTAGTTTTGTCTTGTTTCTGATTTTGATAATTTTGGCTTGCTTAGCTATAGTATCTCTAGTCTAGTTGTGTTTAGCTCCAATTTTCCTCGAATATTAGCCTAACATCTATCTTTCCTGCATGCTCGCGACCAGTTCGGTAAATCGCGCCGCGCGTCATGCGGCAACGCCCCTCGGTCGGTTGGGCGGGAGGAGGGCTGCGCTCTGCTGGGTTCCGGACGTAACAGGCTTTGGCTTGGGGGTCTCATGGGCCACTTGATGGTGCGACGTGTCAACGTCCAGACATATGACGTTATGCGACTGCTTACCCTCGTGCTCCCAACCACTGTTCCTCCTGCTACCCTAAGCATCGTCTGCTGGCTACGGCACTCTGGCATCTGCCAATTTCCGGATGTGCTTTTGGGGAGCTCCTTCTGCTGCCTCCTGCAACGGATATTTCCAGCTGGCAGATGAGATTTGACCCTTTAAATCTGATAAATTGAATTGAGCGAGCTGTAATGATCTCTATGGGAAGCACTTAGCGTGCAGAGAGAGTGTTGGTATTTTATTACGCTAGGAAATCTTATAAATAGCTTGAATAGTTACATACAGGTATTAGGAAGTACTTTTGAACAACTCTGTGTTAATAGGGTGCTCTGTATACAAGAGGGGAATGAAAGTGAGATTAATGTAATTAGTCTTGTACCAAACATTTAATTTTTGTTCACCCTACATTAGGGCATACAGTAGTCATCCTAGCCTAGACCACTCTTCTCTCAAGTCCTCTGACATTTACCGTTTGTTTAATCGGTCTGCACTTCATTCTCTTCGCAAGTTGTCCCCAGATGAGATGAGCCTCTCCCTAGCTGATACTTGCGTGCTCTCTTTGTGTGCCAGCGTAAACGAAATTAGCAACTAACATGAGAGCTCATCTCTGGCAATGACCCGCCTAATATAAAGACACCCTGCCTCTGCCATAGACAGTCACCGTTGTTTTAGTCGGTTAGTATTGCATTGCCCTACATTCGCGTGCTGTGAGCGGTGCCAGTTACTTACAATTTTGCTCATATGTAACTTTACTCTCACTTCTGTCAAGGTGGCCATAACGGAATCTCCGCTCAATGAAGATCAGGCAAGGCGTTCAAAGTCTTTCTTTTTTCGGTCAGAAATCTGTGTTTTTGAGTGTTTTGGAGTCTCAGTGGGCAGCTGTGCTGCCAGTAAGTGTTTTAAGTGCCTTAAGTGACATTAAAGTTGCACAATAAACGCCCTCCTTGCCTAAAACTTGAACCTCTTTCACATCCACTCCCACCCCCCACTGCGCTGAAGCAGCAGCTCTTGATTTTTATTGATTTTGTGGTGCAGCAGCAAAGACAGAAACAACGAGAAGTGACGTGTGAGACGCTTCTTACGCGTCACAACTTTTATACCCGGCACTCAGGACTACATCTAGATGTAGAAGACATCGCCAACGACTAGATATCGTTCACATTACAGAACACCTAGTAAAAAGCCTACTAAATAAAATGCATCAAACAGTTTGGATCAGTTAATATTTTCCAATTTATGAGACATTTCAAAGAGCAATACAATTGGTACATTCTTGGACCGATAGGTTTAACAGCAAATTTTTCGAAAGTGGCGCCATCTATGAAAATTTCTTGTACGCAACTTTGATGGTCCAATGGTCTGCACATTCTGTGCAATAATGACCGATAGGTTTTACAGCAAATTTTTCGAAAGTGGCGCCATCTATGAAAATTTCTTTTACGCAACTTTGATGGTCACTCTTTTTCTAATACAGAGCGTTAAAAACCGAGTCTTGGTTAAAAGTCGGAAGAGTCAACGCCAGGGGGAGGGCAGAGGCAGGGGCCGAGTGAAGCAGAAGCAGAGTGTGAATGAGAGAATGTAAAAAGAGCAACAAAAGCTGCGGGTCTACAAAATTGTAGATTTGGAAGGTCCCCCGCCTTTTTGGGGGGGCAGAAGGGGGCGTGGCTCATTTTTGAAATACACTGGTTTCTCTGTGAGCATATAGCAGTCTGGATGCAAAATTTGGTGGCTCTAGCTCTTATAGTCTTTTAGAACTAGCCGACAAACAAGACGGATAGACGGACAGACAGACATGGCTCTATCGACTCGGCTATTGATGCTGATCAAGAATATATATCCTTTATGGGGTCGGAAACGCTTCCTTCTGTGCCTTACATACAACCGTTATTCGTACAAATACAATATACCCTATTTACTCTTTGAGTACCGGGTATAAAAACCAAAGACAATTTTCCTATGGTTGTCTGGCTGTCGAATGCCATTTCCTATTCTGCCTTTTCTAACATTCTTTTCATCTTCTCCATTTCGTTTTCTTTTGTTTCATTCTCACTGATTTGTACCGTACACGCTTTAGGTTACAAAATGTCGCGTCCAATATGCAGGAATCGTCTAACCAACGCCGATGTCGATGAGACGCTCTGCAGCGTTGCTAATCGCCCGGAGCCGGCAGTGGTGCCATGTAATACACACAGCTGTCCGCCGCGGTAAGTACAGAAAGCTCCTCTCCTCCCCTTCCCCGGCTGGGCTGGCTGACAGTCACCCAGCCACAGTTGCCTAAGCCACCTACTGCCTGCCTGCCTGCTCCCTACTTACTTTCTATCTCTCTCTGTCCCTCACAAATCCCCAATGGCTCCTAAGCAACCGCACACACACTGAGAAAAATGTGGTGGTGGGAAATTGCTCTCTCTTCAATGACATTTATTACTTTCTCTTGTAGTCTCTGTTGACTACCCATAACTGTGCTCTCAGTGTAGCTTATGTTGCCGTGTCTCACCTGCCCTGCTATCAATTTAAATGGCGACGGTTATCGGGCGCACGTTTTGATTGCCGTGCCAGACACACTATTATCGCCCCCAAAAGCGTAACGGACGCGGACGTTGTCTCTGGTCGCTGGGGGCCTTGTTCCTGCATGTCCACCTCCCGCTTCTTCTCCATCTCCTCCTATTCTTCTTTCCTGCGGGGCTCTCTGGGCTCCCCTCACACTTATTTTTTCATTTTGTGACATTTTGAAAACCAAACCAGTGCGAAACCTCAAAAACTTTACGCCAATTTCGCCAATGTCTCTATGGCATTCCTTTCCACTCCTCCACGGTCTCCTCCTCCTTCGCTGAATTCGAATTCTAATCTCCGTTCGCTGTGGGTTTGTTTCTGTTCTCCGTTTTCCGTTGCGCCCTGCTGCCAACCCTCCATGTCCCTGTCCTTCCCTCCATCTACCATTTTCGTACCGCTGTTCGCGGCTTTGCGACTTTGCCTTCTGGCGTAGACATCAATTATGTTTTTGATTCCGTCTGTCTTGAGGTTTGTCTATTCCCCCCACCCAATCTCCCACTCCCACTCCAACTCTGTACTTCCTTCCGTCCCTTGTTTTTGGCACTTTGTGTGTGTTTTCGGGGATGGGGGCATTGCTAATAGTAGCTCGGGCATGTACTACAGTACAATGGTCCCTAAGACCATTGGAGGAGAGGACTGTGCTTGCGAATGATAAAGTGTTATGACAATGGCCAGAGATGGGGTCATCGATTGAGAAAATGGAACTAGTTAAAGTAAAGGGTATAGCATTTAATAAAAAAACATAGATGATCTGAAGTATTTTAGAAAAGTCATGTATACAAGAATTCATCAAAGATGTCATGTTTAAATTGTTTCTACGAGAAATTTAATCAAATTATCATGATTAGTTAATGTTCCTTAAAAAAATAGATACTTAGGCATTATTTTTCGTAAGTCATCAACTACTTTAATCGTTTCCAAGTTTTAGTTAATGGCCTAAACTAAAATAGAATGAAATTAGGTTAATTTAATGGCACTTTCAGATACACGTTGAACGTCCTTAGGTGATAATGGAATATTTTATACACGAAAATAATAGGCAGAGTTAGTTATCACCTTGAATAATTCTAGCTAGGAACTACTTACTATTACTATTACTATTGGAAAAATTCATAAAATATTCTGTGAATAGTTTTCTTTAAATATATCTGAACTTGGGCCACTCTCGTAGACAAAAATACACTGAAAAAGTACCTTAAAGAAAGCGCCACTTCATTTCCTGCAATTAATTTAGAGCATAGCACTTTCATTCATCGCACCCCCATGATCTTACACGCTCCCTCTTTGCATCTGGAGAGCAATTTACGGTGGCTCCGCTGTTTAATAGCTAATAACAGTAACATTCATTTGTGGTAGTCTTAAAGGCATTGTCTGACCTCGCACTCGACGCTCTGTAGAGAGCAGTCTACAGCTAGTTGCTCTCTCTCTCTGTGTGGCTTACCCCCTGAACTTTAATGCAGAACATATTTCAGAGCGTGTGAACTTGCCTTTGCTTCCCCCCGTGTCACCCGGCCCGTCCTGTGAATTTCTCTCGGTCAGGTTGTTGCGTTGGCTTTTTGTGGCAGCGGAGCTCGTATTTATTTATTCTCCTTTCTTGGCCACTTGCGTTTAACCCAAAACCGAAACCGTTCCGCAAATTCTGAATTCACAGTTGGATAACCGACGATTGGAGCACTTGCAGCCGCCTCTGCGGACACGGCTACCGGGAGCGGATGGTTGTCTGTGCGGAGGAGTCCAACGGGATTAAAACCAGGGTAAGTATGATCCGAAAAGTGGCTGGCTATTACCGGTAGACGGGCCATGGCCCCGCCTCCACCGCCAGTTAAACACTTCCAATTTTGCATACAAAAACCATAGAAGGAAAGAAAAGTAGAGGAAGCGGGGCGAACCTAACACATGATTACCATTTTCTCACACTTCCACTTGCCCCTGCACACCCCTCAAACAGGTTGCAGATATCATGTGCCGCACACCGAATCCGCCAACACAAGAGACCTGCATTATCGAGGAGTGTCCGCATTGGGAGGTGGAGGACTGGACCCGTGTAAGTAAACCAACCATTTCCCATTTCAGCCCAACAAGTCGTGTAATAATCATGCAATTTCTGTGCAGCAACACAGAAGACAGCTCAGACGCAGTCGCAGACGTAAACATGGCCCATTGCCCAACGTTGCACGTTGACGAGAGTCTGTCTGTTTCTGAGCCCATTGTGTATACTTAACTAAATGTCTGGGTTGCCGCTGCTGCTACTCTGCAGCTACTGCTGCCACTCTGCCACCACTCACTAGCTGTTTGTATGCCTCGGGCACTGGTCAAGGGTATAGCTATTATAACATAATGTTGTTTTGCTTCCTTGGATGTAAATTATAGGGAGATTAAAAGAGTAAGAGTCGCGTAACAGCAAGATTTTAGCATACATTTCTTGCTACTTGGCAAAAGCAATTCCCTTGAGACTCTTTTTCAGAGCATTACCCATTCGTATTTGCCGGTAGCTGTTGTTTCCGCCTCGTCTGCTTGGTTTTCATTCCCACTCCTTTTAGAGGGTTACTTTGCTTGGTGGCTCGTAATAAGCTGCTGCCTAGCCGCAGCTAGACGGAGGAGACTCTGGGTCTCCAGTCGCAGTCCCGGTTGCTGGTGCTGCCCTGCCTGCCTGGTCATAGCTATAGAACTTAATCAACTAGGTGGCAGTAGCGGTGTCGGAGCTGCTGCTTAAGTTTGTCTGGCCGCAAGTTCTCATGCCACTGCCACCCGCTGCTTGCTGCACCCGCTACTGACTTCCCGTTCGTCTCACACTGAAATTTCCACTTTTGTGGCTGTTCATTTAAACTGCAACTTTATTAATGTTCTCCTCCAGTTGCTATTATATGTGGCATGCCCCTCCACCCCCTTTCTGAAGGCTGTCTGAGGGGACTTAAGACGCCTGCCGCCACGAGGGGTGTCAAGTTTATGTGTTGCTTAATTGAATTGTTTTAAGTATTTTTGTGTCTGTCTAGCTGTTCCTTACGAGGTTTTCTGGGGTTGGTTTAATAAGTCTTTTGCTTATTTGGTTTGTTGTTTTTTTAATGGGCATGATTAAGGTTAAATCTGAAGTAGAATGTAGGGATTTATTGAGCAAGGGTTGAGTGAGTGTTAGAGGCTGAGAATATAAAACAAAAATTCTGCCAAAGTCTTTCCATACCAAATAAACTTTTTAATCCGCAAGAAAGGTCCATCCAAGAATGGTCATTCCTCTGTAACTTTTAAGAATTATCCTTGCCTTGCCTCACCTTTTAAGTACCTTTCGTTAATTTAATTCTTTTTTAAATAAAACTATGAAGCATTTTGTAGAGAGGGTATTTTAATTATCTTTTTCCTCCTTTATTTTCCACCTTTAAAACAACTTTTTGTTTGACGATTGACTTGATTTCATCATCATCATCACACAGGGATGGATTGGGATGTTGCGGGGACGGGCGCTCCTTTCAATCCTCCTTTTCCAATTAAATGTAATTTTCGCACAGTAAAAAGTACCGTCAAAAGTAGCCTCAAAGCCTTTTCACTTTTCACTTATACTTTTTTCGTGCTAAAAAAAGAAAAGCGAGCGGATAGGATGAAAGGATGAGTGAGGAAACTACTTAACGTCAGCCTATTAACAACTTAATGAACTTTTGCAAATATAATAAAACTTTCCAAACGTTTTTTCCTCTGCATTTCTTTATTTTTTCTCGTTTCTGTGTGTGTGTATATGTGTGTGTGTGTGTAAAAAGGTAGAAGAACCGCAGAGAACCTTTCAGAGGGCCCAAACTTGTATGCTTTTTATACCCGGTACTCGAAGAGTAAATAGGGTATATTGTATTTGTGCGAATAACGGTTGTGTGTGACGCACAGAAGGAAACGATTCCGACCCCATAAAGTATATATATTCTTGATCAGCATCAATAGCCGAGTCGATTGAGGCATGTCTGTCTGTCCGTCTTGTTTGTCGGCTAGTTCTCAAAAACTATAAGAGCTAGAGCCACCAAATTTTGGCTCCAGACTGCTTGACACTGAAACCAGTGTATTTCAAAAATTAGCCCCGCCCCCGCAAAAAAGCGAAAACCTCCTAAATCTACAATTTTCGCTCTGCTTCTGCAGTTGCCGCTGCCTCTGCCGCGGCTCTGCCTCTGACGTGCCTCCCCTCTAGGGGAGGGAGTCGAGAGAAAATAGCGTGTTGGCGTGAGAAGTTATGTAGATGTAGATGTAGATGACAGGTGTAGAAAAAATGTAAAATGTCAAATGTCAAATTCGGGTATAAAAGTTGTGACGCTTAAGATGCGTCTCACACGTCCCTTCTCGTTTTTTTAAAATGAATTTCCATAATGCTTCTAAGATGAAATGCAGAATAATCTATGGCCGGAAGAAGGCTGGAAGGAAGAACAGAAAGAGAGGGGCCTATTAAAAAACATTTTAACGTTTATTTTCATTAATAATATATGTACATAAGTATGTACTATATATGTATGTATGTATGTATGTGTAAGTGCCACCAAATTAAGCGGCATTCAAAAGTGTTCAGGAATACACAAATATACAATGGTATCTGGAAATTACGCATACGCCTTGTGGCAGCTGAAAATACAAACAATATGAAAATTTGCATTTGTATGCGTAGGCGCATGCATGGCACCCCTACCCTTACTGGATTAGAGCCTGTTTAGGGACCTTAAAAGGGTACAATTATTTAGAAGAAGGTTTTTCAACAAGGCCTTGAACTCTGCCTTACCTTCCTTGGAATATATTGTGGAAGACAACAGCAATAGCAGAAGCTATGGGAAGGTAGGGCAGGAGCAGCAGCAGCAGCGATACTTTATTATGTTTCCGGCTCATCTTTTGTGCAAACAAATGCCTTTTTATGATGGAAGAAACGAAAAATATTGAAATAATTTATAATAACCTGTCTTCTTGCCTTCATTCTCCCTCCCCATCTAGTGTTCGGTGTCCTGCGCACAGGGAATACAAATGAGAGGAGTTGAATGCAAATCGACAGATGGCAGCCTGAGTGCCAAATGTGATCCACTGACAAAGCCCGCCAGCATGCAGCAATGCTCCACGGGCATCCACTGTGATGGAGGGGGAGGAGGCGGCGGTGGCGGAGGCCAGAACAAAGCCGGCGGCGGAACAATCATCGTGGGCAGCAGTCGTTCAATGAATGAAGTATGACTGCTGACTGCCTGACACTTGCTTCGAGGTCTTTTACTAACTTTTGTGGTTTTTCATCCTTCAGCGCTCGGAGCGACACATGGACAGCAGTTCGGAAATGGACGAGGATGATGACGATGCGGAGATTGACGAGGCAGAGGATATCGATGACATGGAATCGGGTCTGGATACCGATGATGGCGAGGGCTTGTCCTATGCCGATCAACCTCCGCGATACTCGCATCACACACAGAGCCACCTGCACCACGAAACGCCCGACGAACCTCGAGCCATGCGTTTGATGAGCGGAAACTCCAACAATAACTACAATCGAGGAAACGGCGGCACAGAAGTGCCATCATTGGATCCCACGTACGTACATACATAAATATACATATAGTAGTTTAATTCCTAAAATCGTTGGGTTGAACTCCTTCAAAACATGTAATCAATCAATGGGGGAGCTGGTTTAACCATTGCCCTCTCCATCCAAGTTGAATCTTGGGTTGGTTGTTGGTAGATTTCAATAACTAGTCAGTCAGTGGCTAATTGATGTCATGCCCTGCTTGGCTACAGCCGTGTCCCCACGGGACATGACGCACTGCTGTTGCTGCTGCCACTATCCAGAAGCCTCTATCTTGGCCAACTATCTCTAAGGAGGTGTGCAGGATTGCGAGTGCTTCTGTGTCGCCTCGAAGCCAAAAACTTGACATATTTCAACTTTAGGTCCTCCTCCAGTCTCTGTCTCTCACTCGACTCTCGAGCACTTGGCTTGCACACTCTACATCATTACCTCTCTCTCTCTCTCTCTCCTTGAGTCATCATAATGTCCTTGAGTTGTGTCGACACCTGAAATTAAGGATAAAAACATACATATACTTGTACGACATTTAACAGCACTGTAGCGGACGCCCCAAAGTATCGACTCTTGTAATTAGTAAGTGTGGGGAGGGGGGAGACTGTAAGTACAGTATAGTGCGCCTAATGACAATTAAAGTGGCGCTTTGACATGACCTCCAGCTACATTGGCTATTGGAAAACGATAAAGACAATCCGATAGCCCACGGATAAACGAAGTCAAACATATCACAATTGTATATATCCTTTAATTAGCCAACAAACGAAATGAATCTGAAATGAAATCATTAGCCAGAAGCCACGAGGGAGTGAGGAAGGAGTGATGGCCAAAATAAAGTGTTTTTATCGGTTAATTGGTGCATAGGGAATACTAAGTCCAAGGATAATAAATTACAGGCACTGATTGGCTGTTCCCTCCCTTCCAGCTGCAGCTCCTGCTCCGGCTCCTCTTTCTCCCGTTCCTATGTCTCTTGTGGTTTGGGGGGTATTGCAGCGAAACTACTAGTTAGCGGGGGGAGGTCTAATGTATGGCAATCATTTGGTGACCAATTTTGCGGTACGACTTATTATGGAAGATCTATGGAATTAGTCCATTTCTCAATGGAAAGCAAAGCTAAATTACATAGGAGGTACTCCATACCAGGAAGTTGTTAAGTTTGTTGGAATAATTACTTCGACAAAAACTATCGGAAAGAATTAGAAATGATATGAAGAAATTGGAGGACTGCGGAAATTTTATTTACTGGAATATTGGCCATAAATATGCAATTTTCAATTTCCTGCCATTTCCAAGGCTCAAGCCCTCGCACATTGACCCAACAAAAATCCAAACCAAAAGCCTAGCCAAATAATATGTGTAAAATTCGTATACAACAAACTGCCGCTTTTTATTTTTCAGCCAAAAAAGGAATTTAACTTGAATCTTTTTCTTTCGCTTGCCACTAAATTGAAACTATTCGATGGCTGGGTGGATGGTGACTGTGTGGCTGGTTGCGTCGCCATAAAGTCGCGTCTTGATGCCGCCGGCGAAAAAAACCTTGGCCTCCGATGCCGCAACAAAATAAAAGGCCATGAAGGCAGCTCGATTGAGACTGCGACGCGGAGGCCTGGAGGATGGAGGATGATGATGGGACATGGCAAACTGCCAGACAAACAAACAGTGCACAGCACAGAGAACAAAAAAAAACACACACAAGGAAGTAAAAGATACTAAGTTTGTGGAGGGGGAGCAAACGAAGTCAAACAAAGATGGAAACACGCGCTCTGCTCCTAGAACTAAGTAAGGAATGGGCAAATGTCTGGCCTACGTGGGGGATGGGGAACTGCCTCGGCCCATGAGGCTGCTGAGCAACGCAGTGGTTATGAAATAAGCAGACAGTCGAACCGAACGGAGCACCCTTTCATTCGACCTACTTAGAGGATATATTCACACTCCGAATACATTCAAGGATGTTTGCAGCAATTTGGCGCCACTCTACAATTTGACTACGAATCAATGGGGGAGACATGACACTGCCATAAGGGGGTATGGCGTGGGATGTGCTGTCCGGCAGCTTTGTCCAACCTTCATTTATAAAAAATCATAAAAATTACTTCAGACCACAAAACAATGCCTTACAACAGCACCGCTAATACTAGTCGAACCACCATAGAACGGCTATTGCAACCACCGTTCCAAATTCCTGCCACTCCACTACAAAATAAACGCAAAGAGGAGCCCTTTTTTTGGGTGATTGTGGGGGATATCCAGGCAACAGGGGCAGAATGCAGCACTCGTCCTGCCACGCGCGCAGGCGAATGTGCTTAGCTTTTGGCTTTGGTCGACTATGAGGAGGCCCAATTGCGGATGGAGAATGGATGACACAAGGTTTAGGTGATTAGTTCTGTCTGTGTATGTGTGGGGGGGGCGGACGTCTGTCTATTGGTTGGTCTCTTTGAAGAGTGCCTGTACCTATGAATGCTGTCCAACTGTTAGGCGTTGAATTTGATAAACGTTTTTCCAACTAAATGGAAAATCTCTGAAGAGAAGATGAAACTCCATAGATTAGATATTCCAATTGTTGAGCATTAATTCTAATAATTTCTCGTCTCTGCTCCTTTAGTTACATCAAGGATACGGACTGGTCACCCTGCAGCGTTACTTGTGGCGAGGGTATACGGCGTCGCATCCACAAATGCAAAATATTCCTAGAGTACTCGCGCACAGTGGCCACCGTGAATGATACGCTGTGCGAGGGCACCAAGCCCCATGACGAAGTGGAGCGCTGCGTGGAGGAGCCCTGCATGCTGCCATCGCATGGCTTTGACGATCAGTTTCCTAGGGACTCCATCAAGGTGGGCGTGTCGGAGCCGGGAAAAACGTATGTGTGGCGAGAGCAGGGCTACACCTCGTGCAGTGCCTCGTGCCTCGGGGGAGTGGAGGAGCTGATCATAAACTGTGTGCGAGAGGATAATGGCCGAGTCGTTTCCCCGTTCCTCTGCTCGCCAGAGACAAAGCCAGAGGCCAGAGTGCGGACCTGCAACGATCGTCCCTGTCCGCCGCGATGGAACTACTCGGACTACACGCCCTGCTCGAAGAGCTGCGGCATTGGCATCAAGACACGCGAGGTGCAGTGCATCCACGAGGTGACACGGGGCGGCGAGAACACCATGGTGGTGCCCAACAGCATGTGCCCCCAGCCACCGCCGGCGGATCGGCAGTATTGCAACGTGCTCGACTGTCCTGTGCGCTGGGAGGTGGGCGAGTGGTCCAAGTGTTCGCACACCTGCGGCTACGGCTTCAAGGACCGGAAGGTGGAGTGCAAGCAGATTATGGCCCAAGAGCACAAGATTGAGCGGCCCGAATCGATGTGCCCCAGCGTCAAGCCGCCGGACAAGAAGCCCTGCAACGTGAAGCCCTGTCCACCAGAGGATCCCAAGCCCGTTATTCAGATCAGCAACTCGACGCATATCCAGCACGACCCAAAGAAGACCAAAATCACCCTGAAGGTGGGAGGCGCTGGCGTTGTGTTTTTCGGCACGCAGGTAAAGATCAAGTGCCCCGTGAAACGATACAATCGCACAAAGATAAAGTGGAGCAAGGACCACAAGCCGCTGCAGCGTTCGCGCAAGTTCAAGGTGTCCAAGAAGGGGGCACTGCGCATAATGGACATTACGTTCCGCGATGCCGGAGTCTACTCGTGCCATGCAGGACTTAGCTCAGCGGAGATACACATTGAGGTGAAGGCCAAGCCCGGCCAGCAGGCGGAGGAGCTGGAACGCCAGGAGTCAGGTAAGTGTACCGCCGTACGGACATTTTCTGATGCGTCCTTAATGAGCGTCTAACTCTTTCCTTTCCTTTCCCTCTCTTTGCCCACAGATCGCTTGGTGCGTGAGCGTAGCGGCACGGAGGCTTTAACATCCGCCGACATGACGTCTGTGGGTGAACCGGCAGGTGATGGAACTGATGGCCCCGCTAATGCGTAAGTCCTGCGACCTTCTTCGCCAAAGCTTTCCCCGCTCAACTTCTTACTCTTTGCGGCAGAACTGAAGCAGAAGTTGCGTGTCGAAGTGGTTAAGGAAATATTTTGATGGAGACACAATTTTATAATAAGTGCTTAAATACTGAGAAAAAACGTTCCATCTTTAAAGTTCCCAATTGTAACTCAAGTGCTCTGCTTGCACTCCATTAAACAGCAGCACTTTTTGAGTTAATTTTCATATTCTTGGCATTCTTTTATCATCAAATCAACTTGACAGTTTTACTTGTGTTTCCTCCGCTGCTCTGCTTTGCAGAAGCTTAAGAGGAACCTTTCTTTTTAGCGCAGTAATCTCTGGGTTCAGAGACTGCTGCCAGCTTGGGGGAAAAGCAAAGGAAAGTGCGCAAAACGCATTTGCTGTCCAGTTATTAGCTCCTTATCTCTGCTTCTGTCTCTCGTGTTTCTGGTCAGTTATGCACTCGTGTCCGGGCAGTGTTCTTTTGCTTCTTTCTGTCTTGTTTTTATCCACAAGTCATTGGTCTGAATTGGTACCCTATAGAAAATAGGGTATAATGATTTAAAGTGAATGAGGGAATGGTAGAAAAGGAATGTGGATCTTTCAAACAGTATTTCTTGGATAATATTAATTATATAGTTTTCTTACAGAAAGCTATACCCTTTTTTCTTGTTGCTTTACCGCTCCTTGAAGTAAAGTTTATGCTGCTCCTTCTATCTGTACTACTCCTACGGCTGTTTCGCTACAGCCTGGCTACTTCCTGGCAGTCCCTGCTCTTGCTTGCTCTTCCTGTTTCCTCTACCTTTCCTTCAGCCTACACTGCGTGTGCGTGATATCATCGTTTGTGTCGCTATCTAAGTGTTATATCCGGCACACCTTTTGCACTCCTTCCGCCTGTAGCTGTGCCTGTACTTGTGCCTCCACCATCTGTACTTGTATCTGTATTTGTATTTGTCTTTGCTTTGCATTTAAGTTTTATGCGCTTGAGGAGCACAACTAAAAAAAAGACAAAAACAAAAGCATAACAAAAACAAACTCTAAGTAAATTTCATGGTTACTTAGTTGCTCCACCTTTCCTCTGCCCTGCTCCCACAGCATTTTAGAGCCACTCTACTTCGCTGAGGGCGGAACCTCTAAGAAAAGTTTACAATGACATTTGCTCGCTGTGAGAGAACCTGCTTGGTGCTCAAAGGGTATAAGAAGTTTCAGATGTTATTTTGGAGCGGAAAATCTTAGTTGTTGCTTCTGTAAGAGTAAGGTAAAGTTTAAGCTTAATTTCTGTAATGAGTTCATCCTGCAGTCAGTCACCATTTAAGAGTATACAAAAGTCCTTTCTCTCTTCTCTCATAGTCGAAACACAGGTACGGGGCTCCAGGCTTATTTATTTTCAGTATTGAGAGTCCTTGAAGGTTACCTGCTTGGTAAGCTTTTGGGGCTGTGCTGTGCTCTCCATGGATGGAGTTCCACACTCCAAATATCTTGAACGTTTAACTCTATCGAGAAGCTCCCCCTCCACATGTAAGCCACAGAGCAATGCCACTCTCTTTTACCTTTTGCTGCCTGAAGCTACAACACTATTTTTATACCCGGTACTGGAAGAGTAAATAGGGTATATTGTATTTGAGCGATTAATGGTTGTATGTAACGCACAGAAGGAAACGTTTACGACCCCATAAAGTATATAAATTCTTGATCAGCATCAATAGCCGAGTCTATGTCTGTCTGTCTGTCTGTCCGTCTGTCCGTCTGTCCGTCCGTCCGTCCGTCTTGTTGAGCGCCTGGATCTCAGAGAATATAAGAGATAGAGCCACCAAATTTTTCATTCAGCCTTCTGTATGCTCACACTGTAACAAGTGTATTTCAAAAATTAGCCTAGTCCCCTTCCGCCCCCGCAAAAGAGCGAAAATCTCAAAAATCTACAATTTTGAAGATAAAATAAAGCTAAAAACGCTATTCCATAGGGAATGACCATATTTATTCGATCACCAAACTGGGATCCGATTGGATCATTATTATAGCCACAATGAAGAAATTCATTTCCAGTCCCTAAACCCACCCCGTCCCGCAGCTTATATTTGCTATTTGCACATTCTCTCATTCACACTCTGATTGGCGCAGTGTGCGGCCGCTGCCTCTGCCGTACCTCTGACTTGTCCTCTGCCGCGTATCTGCCGTGACTCTGCAGTGTCTGGCTCAGCTAAAAGAGTGTTTTATCGTGAGAAGTGTTGTAGATGTAGATGACAGATGAAGAAAAAATGTAAAATTTGATATAAACCTCTAAGGTACAGATGTAGTACTGAGTACAGGGTATAAAAGTTGTGACGTAAGAAGCGTCTCACACGTCCCTTCTCGTTTCTCTTACACCCGTTGCCACATTAGCCCTTTCATACGCATACGCAAACGTGTGTGCGGTTTATTTAGCAATTTTTGGTTACGTGTTATCGGTGGGGGAGTGCGGGATGCAGTGGATAGCAGTTTAAACATGCCAAAAATTACAAATATTCCTTAATGCATACACATGTGTATGTATATATAGTATGTTTTGCAGGAAAACAATTCCATATGTTTGCTTTCGCGTAAGCCCCAAGCCCACATCCCCGACCATCTGCTTAACGTTCAGGTAAATGATTAAAAGCGAACAGCAAACAGCCAGAAGCAAAATGTATTTTGGGCAAGCCACAAGCGTTTCTCCCTCTTTCCCTGCTCTCCCTGCCACTGCTCTTGATAAGCCCCAGAACACGGGCACACACACACACTCGTGCAGAGATACACCCACACACAGATACACTTGGCGGTGTATTTATGGCTTTTCAAATGCATTATCAACTGTGCTGAAAAGCGTTTTTCCAAAAGCAGAAAAAAGGAAGGAACAACAAAATGACCCAAAAGTGTGACTCAATCGAGAGGGATGGCGAGGGGATGCCGGGACCAGTTTGATCGTATTTTGAATATTTCAAAATATATATCTCCACGGTCGCCAAAATTTTAGTCTGTATCTTTTTGTTGTTGGACAGCAATACGGAGCCACGACACACGGGCACGGCAGTGAAACAATTTTTGTCAATGTTCTGTGTGGGACATACGAAAATATGCTAATATCCGCCAGAAGCGTAATGGTGGGGTGGGGAGCTTAGTCTTTTGACCGGTATTAAATGATGTTTTCTCTTTTATTTTTGGTTATTTATGCGTGTGTGTAATATGGCTTCTGTGTGTGTATTTTTGGCTCTTAAGTTATTATTTATGTTGCCTTGAGAGAGCAGCGGAAACTGAATTGCAGTGCAAATAGGGGCCTCAAAATATGTGAAAATACGAGGAGAACAAATTGTTTGTAATGAACTTTGACCCGAACTTATAGATACATAAATTCTATTATTGAGAGGCTCAATGACTGATTTATAAATCAAATCTCAACGACAAAGAAAAGCAAAATACGGAGGAAGTATGAAGAAATTCGTAAGATTTTAATTGAGAATTTGATTAGACAAAGATTTGCTACAGATCTTAAGGCTAAAAATAGGAGAAAAATTATAAATTTCTGTTTAAATTTTCTGTCTTTAAGTGGAAAATGGAAATTTATTTAAAATGTCGAAGATAACTTTATTCTGCGACTTGCTCAATGGATTTTCTATAACTCTTTGGCTTTTCCACTGCCATTTGCCCCGACTGCAATGAGGCTTTCAATATGCATGAGCATGCTCCAAACACAATTTCATATTTCAGTCAATTCAAAGAAATAAGCGCTAGACCCACTTGACACCCACACAACCTACCCTGCCCTGCCCTGCCCCTCCCGCAGACCCTAGGAAATGCAACACTTACAAGAAATCTTTGTGAGGAAGCGAGTGGGGTCCGGGCTGCTGCCACAAATGCCACTCGACAAAAGGGCTTTGTGTGTGGGAATTAGGAATCTGCATTTGACATTTTCCACCGAGGTAAAAACTGAAAACAAGAATTCCGACGCAGTTTCAGGTCCCTTGGAAAAGATTATGGTTTTAATGTTTTTCCCTGCTTTTCGCCCATATGCCACAGGTCCACGCAGCAGAATGGTAACGGCCGACGGAGGCAACAACAATCGGAACGTTTGCATAACGGAAGGGAGCGCAGCCGGCGACCAAAATCAGATGGCATGCAGCATGCGGACAGCAGCATTATGGAGGATGATGTGAGTACAGCACCTCAGTTATGATTGTCCCACTCTATCAACTTCATTCTCGGGGGTTTACATTTTAAATACGGCTAGAAACCGAACCACACTCTCCCTTGTTACTTTGGTAGAGAACGTTTCCTTACTGTCCCTTCAGATTTTACACAATTTTCGTTGTGTATTGGATTTGTGGTTGTATCTGTTGCTCCTTTGTTACCCACACACACAGCCTCTCTTCCCTCTGTCTTCCATCTCTGTCCCTCTGACAACATTCAACGTAATTTGATAGTTTTCCCCTTGGCTTTTTCCTTTTTTTCTTTTTGGGTTTGTTTCCTCCTCATATCAACAGAATAACTATCTGCACCAACTGTTGGCAGCTTAGATTTGTATCGTCCCATACCCAAACTCTCTCTCTATCATCTATCCGTTCTCTATCTACGAATATCGCATCGTATTTTTTTTGAGTGGCCAAACATATAATGTGCTTTGGAATGCAACTACGATCTGGGTCTGAGCATAGCAGAGCCTGAAAAAGTAAACCAACAGAAAATTACAGCCCCTACAATGGGAACGAGCTCAGGCCAAGGCATTGGCATTTGCCACGATGGAGATGCATTTGGGTCTGCTTTTTGGACAGGTAGAAACCTGCCTAAATTTCTGCTCGGGCTGGAGGCAGACCAGAAACCTGAAATTAGCGTAAATTCCTTGAATTAAACAATGCGCGCTGGATCCCCAATTCGCGGGTTTTTATGATTGTAATTGGAAATTTGATGAAAGAGCAAAACATGTTTTGTGTAGGAAAATTGCGAAAGATATAGATTTATTGGTAAAGATTTTTGTGGGAAAGGGGAAAGTTCGGAATTAAAAGAAATAAAATATACTATAAAATAGGTTTTTTGTTATAGAAAGAAGCTACAGAAATGTCAAAGAGAGAGTAGAAATCGAAGCTACTTAGAACCCTCGTTTTACTTAGACGTCAGTTTATGGTCACGATCTGAAGCACCTTTTCAAAGCCCTGTCTTATGAGAGCTGGATTTGAGAGCGAAAAGAGCAATATATGTTCACTGCATGGTCTGGCTGTACGGTGTGCAGATCTGAGGAATAGCTGCTGAGACCATCTTAAAAAGCATTAAGGTGCTAAAAATCAAGCATTGACACAAGTAACAAACTGCCACCTCCACAGTGAAGCTGCAATATGCAAGAAATACAAGCCGGTACAGTGACAGGCTGTGAAGACACCTCTGTCTGCTCGCAAGGAGTTTATTATCTGCCGGCCTCTGAGCCGCTTAAAAAGACTGGACTTTGCCAAAACTAGTCCCTGCTGCGTATAGCAAGGGGTTTTGTCCTTTTTTAATGTCCTAATTGAGTTTTTAAGGTACCAATTTAAATGTATGAATGTATGAAAACTTAGAACTCAGGACTTATACAATGGTGCGAAATGTAACCGTTTTCTTGGCAGATTTTTAGGTAACTTCCCTATGAAATTTATATATTGTTTTTAGGTGTTATGTTACCGCTTTACCCTTGGGTCCCCTATGAAATTTAAGTTTATATTTCATAGATCCTTGTTTCTGATGGGGTTTCGCCTTCACTGAATTGCTTTTCCTACCATATAAACCTACTTGCATATACACAAATCACTTTCAGATCCTCCACCTATTATATATCACCATCTCTATGTGCATCCGACGATTCAATAACCATAAAAATACTGCTAACAAATAACGCCACACTTAATAACCATTTTCTGTGAAAATTCTTTCTTCCTTGAAAAATGTAACCCAAACCCAACCCCCGTGTGTCTGCCACTGCTTTATATCCTTCCTCCATACGGTTGGGGACAACTCCCGTACAGCATTCGCAATTAGTGCAATCGGAGGACCGTGTCCCACAGCCAGCAAGTGCCAGCAGCGGCAGCAGTCGCACCAAGACATTGCTCGCCATGCCATATTTTCAGGCGCTGCTCAGCAATCTCCAGGTGAGAAGCATCTTTTATGCATTGCATCCTTTGGTTCAACGTTTCGTTTCCTTCTCGTTCTCGTTCGTTATGTTCTCGCTCTCGCTCACATTCCACCCATTCGTTTTTCGTTTTGCTTTTGTTGTCATTGTTGTTGCAGTTCGCTTTTGTTGTTTCATCGTTTATAAAGATTCATTACTTTGGAATTGGTTTTCTTTATGACTTAAATTTATTTGCTTTTCGCTGCGGCCTTGCTAAAACTTTGTACTCGTTTTCATTCTTGTTTTTGGTTATACGTTCTCATGAATTTGTTCCTATCCTGAAGGATAGGGCCTCCCTCTCGTAGGTGTTGCATGCGTGTAATTAATGTCCCCAAAAAGTGGGAGGCCCTTGCAAATTGCCCAAAGTGCTGCATATAAATTGTGCAACGTGTGCATATTTGTCTTCGGTGTCTGATTGGGCCTCTGTCTTTCGCTCTCTCTGCCGCCCAGAAATAACTGAAATTTTTCGAGTGGCAATGCAAACGAATAGGAAATTTGAGCAGGTGACTGCCTGTCTCCTTGACACACAGCAATGATCGTGCTCCTCCTACAACTCTGTCAGAAAGCTTTGCCAAATGACATTATCCGTTTAGTTTATTTTGCATGTATTTCATTGTTTTTTATAATTGGTCTATTTGCAGATAAATACGCTTAAATTGGTAAAATTCTAGAGCTCTTGGCATTTGACATGCCTGTGCAATCTTAAGTTTAAATTAATTTCTCTTCTGCAGTCAACTTAAATTAAATCTTATATTAATTTCAGTCAAAAATACTGTATTTTTTCGGATATTTTCCTTCTCATTTCAATGATCCTTGAATGCAATTTTCCACCATTTGCATGATTTTATCTAACTTTTAGGTGCCCTATGTCTGTATGTCTCTTTTTTAATGTTGATTACAATTATTTTTTATATGTTTATCGAATATATATATTTTTCTTTCGTCTTCGGTTCTAATTCGGGGGCCACACCAATCTACTCTCTCTCCAAAAATACTCTCCTCTCGCTCTCTATGTACAACACAAACAACAAACAAAATACCACCAAAATGGGAACCAATTTTGAAACACACCAAAATCTATACCAAAAAAAAAAAAAAACAAAACGTGTATGCAACGTAGGTAAACCCTTGTAAAGAATATATATGCCTGATTCAATTTATAATACATTTTTCTACACTCTACTCTCTGCTGGGGCGGTAGCTTGGGCGCGTAAACAGTTTACCCGATCTTCCGATCATTCAGCCAACTAGACATTGCTCTTTCATAAAAAAATTATAGCGCATAATATTTAATTAAAAATAACCTTCATTAAATTTGGCATCCTTTTGCTTCTTCTTCGCTCGCTCGGGGAAACTATCTGCTCGAGCCTGTACCGCCCCATTGCCGCCATCAAAGACATTTTCTGCTGATTTTTTTTTAATGCAGTTTCGTGCAGTTGGCATAAAGGGCAAAACTATGTGCTCCCCGCCACCCAAAAATGTTGCATGCTGCCAAAGTGAACAGCTTTAAAATTGGCAGAGTACGCACAAAGACATATTTTCATTAAATATACAACATCAAAATTTGCATTTAAATGTTCCTTCTATTTTGTAGCATTTCCTCTTTAATATTTATATGCCAAATTTACTAATCTTTTATTAGATGTAAAATCTAAGTACTATCCGCTAATTACCATTATTTTTGTGCTTTAAAAGCAATTAATAAACATATGCAAATGCCCTGGAAATAATACCAGAGAAAAATTGCAACGAACCCAAAAATAGATATTATAAACCATTTAATTAAATTCGCATTAGAATAAATCAAATTTTCACTTTCTCGATTTTGATTTCATTGCATTATTTTTTATTTCAAACTAAAATAAATATAGCAAAGAGAATGCAATTTTGTGGATTTCAATTTGAATGATGGAAAAAAGTTTTGATCTTTTTATTTTTTTCACGAAATTTAAGTTTTTGGTTTAATTAATGTGTTGTATTTAAATTCGGCATAGCTTTATGCTTTAATTGTCGCCCAAATTGCACTTTAAATGATAATCCAATAAGATACATGAAATCAGACCACAGATTTTGCTGTACCATGAAATCATTTAATTCTGAATCGTAATAAATATACTAAAACTAATCCCATGGCTTTGGTTTTGTGGTCTGTCAATTAGAGAGCCTTTAAATTGTGCTTCAATTTCCCATGAATTTAAATTTTCAATTCGTTTTAGGCAACATCTTACCTCAAAAAATGTATAAAAATATATATGTGTACATTTCTTTGTTTTATTGCCACTTGCCATACTCTACATGAAACGTAAACATGTGATAATTAAAGCACACACACTCATTAAAATGTAAATTGTATTATTATATCCTATACTTATTATCCACATAATAATTATACTTGAAACTAATTAATACAGTTCATGCCTGCAAGGTCCTGGGGCTGGTCGTTGATTTTTATTTTAGTTCGATATGCCATGGCTGGGTAAGTGCCACAGCGCTCATCGCTACATTCCGGAAAATATGATGGTTCTCATCTTCATATGTTTTTACTGCCTTTTTTGCGTTTTATCCCCAACCAACAAACAATTACGTACAACTTTTATTATAAGCTTAATTTATTAATTGAAAAGTTTATTCTTTACCGACGCGCGAGTTGTCAGGCAGTTCCCTCAGCCCACTCCAACTTTTTACCGCATAAAAGTTATGTGTATTACGCCACACAGTAACACAACAACAACAATTTTGTGTGGCATAGAAAATTAGCTTTCAGTCAGCGTTGTACTTGCCTGTTTACCTGGTAGACATTTTTGTTGGAGTGTTTGAGTATGTGAGAGATGGAATCGCGGTTATCCTCAACCTTAAAATGTAGAATGCAATAGAAAATAAATTAAAACATGGAAACCCTGTATCCTGCAAACTGCACGCTGCAGCTCAGAGTCTGTTCGTCGAGGCAGGCCCGAAAGGCAATGAAAAATCGTGGTAAAGTTCATCCACTACAAGAACAAGACACGCAGTAGCAAGCATCTAACAGCTACAGTGTTACAGAATAGTGTGTGAATGGGGATTGAAAGATGAAAAACATGGGTTGAAGCTCAAAATATCTAAATTCTATGAAAAAGTAGGAATGTTGAGTATCAAGTGTAAACAAATTAATCAAAACGAGAAGGAACGTGTGATACGCTTCTTACGCGTCACAACTTTTATACCCGGCACTCAGTACTACATCTGTACCTTAGCGGTTACTTGTCAAATTTTAAATTTTTTCTTCATATGTCATCTACATCTACAACACTTCTCACGCCAACACGCTCCCTAGACCCACACACTGCAAACTCACGGCAGAGGCAGAGGCCCGCACACAAAAAAAGAGATATAGGCTGCGGGACGGGGTGGGTTAAAAATCGGCAGAGGCAGAGGGACGGCAGAGGTAGAGGCCGCATAATGCAGAAGCAGAGTGTGAATGAGAGAATGTGCAAAAAACAAATATAAGCTGCGGGACGGGGTGGGTTAAGCCACAGGAAATTAATTTCCTGTTTAATTGTGGCTATAATAATGATACAATCGGATCCCAATTTGGGTTCTGATATATATGGTTATTCCCTACGGAATGGCGTTTTTAGTTTTCGTTTTCTTCAAAATTGTGGCTTTGGGAGGTTTTCGCCCTTTTGCGGGGTCGGAAGGGGGTCACACTTGTAACAGTGCACTGTAGTGTGAGCATAAAGAAGTCTGGATGTAAAATGTTGTGGTTCTATCTATCATAGTCTCTGAGATCCAGGCGCTCAACAAGACGGACGGACAGACGGACAGACGGACAGACAGACAGACACATATAGACTAGGCTATTGATGCTGATCAAGAATATATATACTTTATGGGGTCGGAAACGCTTCCTTCTCTGCGTTACATACAACCGTTATTCGCACAAATGCAATATACTATACTATATACATATACTATTTACTTTTCGAGTATTAGGTATATATAGTAAAGTATAATGTTGAAAATAGCTAACGAAATTTTTTGAATATCTTGAATTTTTTCACAAGATCCAAAGATCCAAGATTATAATTGTGAGTAATCTATTAAGGTCTGATGATCAATGGAACTTCCTGTTATTTAATTAATTTTTATATTTTTAATTTTGGAAAGACAAACTTTTTTCGAACCCATGACTCAGGGTAGTATAATTTTATAATTATATATAATATATAAATTGTATAAATGTAGTGTAAATAAACTTGCCTTTCACACTGTACGAGTAGGAAAACGAATACAATTAAGAGCAGTAGCAGCAGTAGTAGCAGTGTACCACACTGTCACTCCTCATACAGAGACGTTTTGTCCTTCCACTTGATTTTGGCTTGGTTTTGTGAGGTAAAGTGAACTCCCGGAAAAATATGACCACACAAACCGACCCAGACCTTAAGCTTAACTGCTGCCTGGTAGAGAACTGGATGAAATAGGACGTGCCTCCCATCGCAGCGCTGTATGCAGATTAGGCAAAAATAATTTATGATGCTCTGCCAGGCGAATCGCAGCATCCACTAGGACTATCCACAGAACACCCCGAAAAAATCAAAGATCTTTATCAAAGATAGTTACCGGAAAATTGTAAGCCCCACACACACACAGCCAGCTAGAGCGGTATACCTAGAGGGTCCTGCAGACTGCAGATAAAATCAACCAAACTGAGAGGAAAGCGATTATAAATAATGTTGTGCAAATTTCAACGCGCTTTGTACCGTTTGTGGGTAGGCGAAAAAAAAAAGAATGCGAATGCGAACCACTAAAAGTATTAAGCGGTCGAGCATGCTTACATCGCGGAACACCCACACAGATGCACAAGCAAACCCATATATGTATGTTCATATGCTAACTGTCAGAGTATCAATGAGTGTGTGTGTGTTTGCTTGCGAGTGGGTGACAGTAAAACAATTTGGGTCGAAAGTTTGCGGCACATAGATTAACTCTTTGCGGTATGGCCCTCTGCTCGTAATAATAATTTTTCAAAATTTCTGGAAAATAAAATATACTCGGTATTTGTTTTTCACTTGTGTCCCACCCACGATTTTTCCCTATTGCCACTTAATGAAAGTTTTTCATGAAGCCGAAGTGAAATAACACAACAAAAAAACGAGAAGGGAGAGTGGGACGCTGCTTACGCGTCACAACTTTTATACCCGGTACTCAGTTCGTTTTTCTTTTCTAATTTTACATTTGACATTTTAAATTGTTTCTACATACATATGACATAATCATTTTAGCTCGCCCCCCTCCCCAGAGCCGCATACTACACGAAGCAGAGTGTGGAATGAGAGAAAGGCAAAAAACAAACGAGGAGGGACGTGTGAGAGGCTTGCGAGAGGCTTGCGAGAGGCATGCGATTTTAGTTGTCGAACTAATTAAAATATTTATAAGCTAATCGCTTGATGACAGGGCGAGTAGTATGTATGTATATACGTATGTATGTATAAAGATACCAGGTAATGGACTCGAACACTCGCTGTCTATTAGAGATGATGCAACGTATGTGAATAGAATTGTAGTACTTTTTTTTTGTCTCAATATTGTTCAGGTGTTAAACTCTCTTAATTGTATTCCGCCCCAAAGTTTTTTTTATTGAAACTCGTTAAAGACTCCACGGTACGCTACTGCATAAACACTTTATGCATAAATGAATGATTCCGAACTCATCCAGGGATTGAGATTTGATATGCAAAGCACAAGAGCAGGAGTAGGAAACAAGCTGTTTAAGTTGCTTCTCTTGAGCTGATCTTTGCTTTAAACAAGGCTCGAGGCCGGAAACAGTTATGTGCAGACGCTGAAGGAGTGAGAAGTAAGCGATTTCTCCTAATTAATCCGCTCTCCCAATTCACATCATCTTAGGCTCTCTCGTTCCCTGTCTTCCTCTGGTAACTGCTGCTGTCATTCATTTCAATTTCAAACCATTTGGCATTTTATCTGGGCCATAAACTTCAATCGCCTTCAATAATTTTGCTTTCTTTTATGAGAAGGACTTCCGTTTTTCCCGCAGCAGCAGCACCAGCACCATCCATCCATCCATCAATCCATCATCTCCATCCTTCGTTTGTGCCACATCTATTGAGGTCTGGGTATAAATGCAAATACTGGCAATTCCATTTTTAATTGCATTGAAGCCTCTGGGATTTCGAGAGATGCTGCTAATGAGGAGTGGATGGAGCTCTGGATTTCCATGGCTACCTGAATGTCTGAATCATTCCATTGATTAGCTTTCGGAATACAAATTATTGCCACTACAGGCTAATGAATTTTCATCATCGTCATCATTATTGAACGTAGTTCCTGCCTTAGTTGCTGGCTTTGGTTTCTGGCTTTAGTTTCCGTTTGGACTGGAACCGAACTGGGTCCAATCCTAATTAGCTAACTAACTGCAGAAGGACGCCAGCAGGGGACGCCGTCTTTCGGCCTGTCCATAATTTATGTGCCAGCCTTTTGGCCTATTAAGTATATTACTGCCCTTTCTTTTTTCCTCTGCTATCAAATTGGAACTTTGGTTGGGGCGCCAAAGCGCGTTAATAAATTTCCACAAACACGATGGGGAGCCTGGAAATAGGAGGATGCCGTAGGTGGCTGGATGTGGAAGCCACACATATTCGTCATGTCACGCGTTCAATGGGCAAAGGCAAAATGCATTAAATCAAGCAAAATGTTTGCGAATTTTGCTGGCTTTTAATTTTTATTGCAACTATTTATTAATGGCAGGCATGCACGATGGATGGGATGCAGGGGCTGGACTGATTAGTGCACTGCAGCCAGCTACTGGCAGGATGGTGGTAGCTGTCAGGATTTAGGATGCAGGATGCACGGATACCGACTGCCACTGGTGCCACTGCCTCCGAGGCATATAGCTCCACTTAAACTCCATGCAATTTGTGCTGCAATTTTGTGCTGCATTTGTTTCCTTTTTGCAGCTTCTGACTGCCCTGCCCCTCGTACTTTTCATTTCTCTCTCTCCCTCTGTCTCTCTCTCTGATTTTTTATTATTTTGTATTTATTTTCTCGTTAAATTTAAACTTAAATTAAATGAAATGACACAAATTTCTGCATTTCTGTATTTTCTGTTTTCTGTTCGAGCTTGTGGCTTTTCGTTCACTTCAGTTTCTGTTGGGGTTTGGGTTAGGGTTGAGTTGGGGTTTGTGTCTCTGTCAGGCGTGAGATTTTAACGATGTGCGTGGACCCAATTTTAGCTTTGTGTCGAGTCGAGACGAGACTCCTCCGCCATGCCATGCAAGAGCTACAGTTGCTAATGAGTCCTGTGGCTGTATTCGTATTCGTACTTGTATTGAAGGAATCATCATATTTCATCACGGAATGAATCGGTGGGGAGAGGAGGGGAAGAAGTCGTAGAAACTTTAGCACAGAATTAACAGTCAAAGTGGTAGATCCTGGCAGCTGGTTACGCTGCATGTGTAGGCATGGAAATAGAGATTAATACAGAAATGAATTGGATGGGAGCAGCATAAAATCGGGCATAATCGTAATATTTTCTATTAGTCGAGGCATAGTCAAAGTAGCTTTCATTGTTTGACCCATTAAGAGCAAAAAAATCACACAAATTAATAACAATATTCACGAATAATTCCAATAAAGATTGAGGCTTTCTGACACCACAAATCACAATTTTCTTAGGCAAACAAGCAGATTATAGATTGAATATTTATCCAAATGGGTAACATTTATATCTAGCCTTATCGATCCTTTAAGAGCAAAGGAAGTGCCTAAGGAAAGATCCGTATTTGTGTTGTCCCTCTTGTTCCACACATAAACCACTTTCTGATTCCGAAAGTTGTACCGAGAACTTCATTCCAGCTTTTGAAGGAGAGGTAAAAACTTCCGGTCTACACCCTGCAAAATTTCCATTACATTTTAAAACAATAATCTGGCTCCTGCCACAGTACCAGTCCCCCTGCTCTCTGCTCCCTGGACCCTGCTCCTTTACATTCAAAAATTGGCCAAAAAGCAGGGCAGGAACTTTGAACTAATTAGAGTTTCACAGGCAGAACGGAACGGAACGGAACGCATGGCAGTTGTCGTAGGAGCAGCGACAAACAGGGCCCACAAAATTGCAGTTAGTGGTGCCTCTGCCCCATGCCACTACACCAACACCCCTGGGAAGGGGGTCAGAGTGCTGCAATATTGACAAGAAGCCCAACAGAAGGGGAGGAGCAGCAGAGGAAACAAAGAACGATGCCGATTGCGGTGACAACAATAAAAGGCAATGTGATAGGACGGTTGGCGGGGGAAAGGGAGGGCCAGCACTCGGTCGGTCGTCTGTGGAGGCGTCATTGTCGCTGCTGTTGGCCAACAAATGAGGCAAGAGTGGGAAGGATGTGGCAGATAGAGGCTGTCACAGTCCCTGCGCTGCACATAAAAGCGCAGCAGTTGCTGGCTGGCAACAACAAGAACAGCAACTACAACAACAGCAACAGAGAGCGGCAGCAAACGAGAACTATGCAAGCGCATTTGTCGATTTCAAGTGCCACTTGGGAAATCATCTTTGTGTGTGCGCCTCCGCTCCGCTCCCTTCGACTCGATGCAACACGGCCCAACTGGAGAACCAGCCCAGAACCCAGAGTCCACCTCCATTCCGTTCGGTTTGTCCATGCCTGCCACCACTGGGGGGCAGCTGTAAATGAAAATGAGACCAGAGCCCTGACGATGACGCTGGGAAGACTATGGTGTTTGACAACAAGTTCACAAGAGTAACCAAGGGGGCAAGCGGATGAGAGGAAAATTTTTGTGGCAAGGCCTTGCAGATACACGGAATTATGTGGCAGCACCAGGATACATATCACAAATGGATTGTAGGGATTTATGATATTCTGATTAAGAGAGGAAAATATTAAAGTTTCATTTGAATATTGAAGAAAGCAAAAACTTTCGCACTACCAAGTACTCCTTACGACAAATCACGCTTCCATCTCTATGTGTTGTTTTCCCATTCCACACACACAGACACACACACTAATCTGTGGAGTAGACGCCTGTCCAGCTCCCCAGAGAGAGAGAGAGAGAGAGAGAGAGTTTTGGGAACGAAAAATCGAATGCTGCATTTGGTATTCAAATTTGAGCAAGGAAGTTATCGGAAAAGGGGAAATTAGCAGGCGGACGGATGTGGATATGGGGAATATGGATGGGGGAGTGATACTACGGAATGGCATTCCCTTTTGGTAGCGTTCTTGGTGGTGGTGGGTCAATGGCTAATCGGATTTCGCAGTTCGTACTCAGTCAACGTGAAGCTATTGATGAGGGTTATTCAAGTGTGTGCCGCATGCATGAAACATCCAACATACAAATACGACTGCCTTACTCCTACCCACACACCCCACCTTACATAATCCCCACCAATCCACCCAATCACGGCAAGAGATCGATGGTCGTTATGAGAGCGGAAACGGAATTGCTATGGCCGTTAAAGCACTCCAGAGCAAGTTGCAGCTACCCACCTTGGCATATCGAACAAAAAATACATCGACTGTGACTGGCTCTAGACTCCAGGCTCCTGGCTCTGAGATGTAGATGGAATTTTTGCACTATTTAAGCCAACATTTCTCACCCATACCTCTCACCCTCTCTCTCTTTACCATTTCGACGTCCACAGCTTTTGTGGCTGCAGCGCTTCAAGGACTCACGTGGGCAGCATTTGCTGCATGGCGAGGCGCTCAAGTATGGCGTCGATTTGGAGCCCCTGCACTTCGAGCAGGACGAGCCGGTGCGTGTGATGACCAAAGAGCTGCTGCACCCCGAGTCGGTGGGAAGCAGGGACACAAAGAAGGCGGAGACGGAGGCGGATGCAGATGATGTACCGCCTCACATGCCACATGGTCGATGGAAAGCTGCTGCTGATGTTGATGTTGCGACAGACGGCGGCACCACAACGGCAATGCCGAGCCTCGAGAGCGGTGGCTACGTCTACAAATGGCAAGTAGGTGACTGGTCCAAGTGCTCCCAGGAATGTGGAGCAGCTGGCAGCGGTTTGCAGGTGAGTGAAGAGCTAAGACAGAGTCCTTTTCCTGTCGCCTGATTAATGGGAAGATTAAAGCTCCAACGAGGAAATGGCAGACAGAGGAAACCCAACGATTTTTACGAAATTTAAATGGATGGTGGTTCAAGTGCAACAACAGCAGAAATCCTCCAAGTCTTACCCAAAGAGAGTCGCCTCCAATTAACTCCTTAACGGTTCCTAATCATGAATGAATAAGAACTCTTAGCAGCTGCTTTCATTTCTGAATGGTTACGGGGCAAACAGAATGTCTTAAATGGAAAAATCTAAGCTACGACATTTATGCAATAATTTGGCAAGTTCACGGGACTCTCTCTCCGCTCCTGGCTTCAGGCAACCGTTTCAGCTTCAGCTTCAGCTCCAGCTATAGTAGCCTCATAAAATCAAGCAGAAGACTAAATATTTTAACAGTCGAAGGTTCCCTCTCCGCGTACCTCGTCATGCTGCTGCTTATTTTATGTGGAAATTTATTCTTTTTCCCCCTCTCCCATTCCATTCCCATAGCGACGCACGTTAAGCTGCCAGAGAGAGGCAAAAGCAAAGGCCTTTGGCGCCAACAGCAACAGCAACAGTAGTAGCACCACCGAGGACAGCGGAAACAATGTCGTGGATAATTCTGAGTGCACCGCCCACGGACTGGAGATGCCCAACACGTTCCAGAGCTGCGGCAACGAGGCCTGTCCGCACTGGACCAAGGGAGAGTGGACACTTTGCCAGCAGTCGAGGTGCCACGGACGGAACACGGCCGTGCAGCGCCGCGAGGTGAGCTGTCGCTACGAGAACGGCACCGTGGGCAGTGCCTGCGACGAGTACGAAAGGCCTCTGCCACGACAGGAGTGCTACAACGAGCGATGCAAGGGTGTGTGGCGCGTGGAGCCCTGGTCGGAGGTGAGTCCCCGAGTCCTGCCTGGCTTATTAAAGGTATCCATTATTAATCCGCACTCTTCCTCTGCATCTCCTTAGTGCAATGCCCCGTGCGGTCGTAAGGGCATCAAGTACCGCATACTGCAATGCGTCTGGTACGGGAGCCGGAGGCCCGCGGGCAATGTGTGCAAGCACCAGCCTCGTCCGGCGGTCATGGAGGTCTGCAAGAGTCCTGCCTGCCAGGTAAAGTGTAAGTATTGATCCTGGGCACACACAATATATGTATGTACAATGAAAATTCCTTTAACCATCTTCGCAGTATCCCCTTCGGCGGCCCTACATTGCCGAGACTCTTCGCGCTATTGCCGCAACGCCCGCTCCATGGGCTTGTGTCGGCTGCATCGCTACAAGGAGAAGTGCTGCAGCTCCTGCCAACAGCAGCCGAACCAATATATATTCAATTAGCTTCTAGCGGGTCGGCAACGGCAGCCGCAACGACAACTCTACGAATTCTGCAATTCTGCAAGCAATTACTCTAAGTACCCCCCGTAAATTTAAAGAACTATAGGAAGAAATTCAAGTTAAACTTATTCATATGTATGTACTACCAGAAGCACTCCCGACACTTACCCTGACACCAATTCCCGACAGGGATTTTATTAAAATGAGGGTTTTCGGTATATAATGTATACCTATTCTTTAGATTCGACATTCGTTACACAGTGAGAGAATAATGAATTGAAATTCCCCCCAAAGCATAAACAAAAATGTAACATTTTACATGAGCAAATATTTGCAGTTACGAGTAAAGTAAGGACAAATATTGTTAGACCTGCCCCAGGACTTGTGCACTCGGGCAAATGATTTGGCAAACAAAGAGAAACCCTTTTGTTTGGCCCTCGATTGACCACGGTGCACAGTCTCAGTCGATGGCAGCAGCTTTGCTTTAAGCAATTAAATCCATTATAAATGAATGACACGGAAAATACTATAAAATGCAGCAGGAGCAGCAACAGCAGCAGCAAGCGGCAAACTATAAGGATAAGCTTACATTTTCACTATACTACAATATACATATATATGGAATATTGAATATGGAATAATATGCATGCCTGGAGTAAGGAATGACTTGGATAAATCAACTTAGCCAATAATGAATGTAAAGGTTGATGTATGACTCGACTAATTGCTGATTCAAAAGTAGTCCAAATGTTTAGCAAATATCTCTACACTAATCAACAAAATTCACTAATCACTTAATGAAGCATAACAAAAAAAAAGGGAACCGCACTGTTACCTAATGTGTTACCAAAATCGAATATTACTCTAAAAATATTTATGTAAATATTATGGCAAACAGGAGATATTTAGAGGCTTCTTTATCGAGCTGTACATTGACTATGCAATTGTCAATTTTCGCCCCTGAATTTCCCTTGGTTTCTGTTTCTGTTTCTGCATTTATTAATTTCCATCCCCTATGAGTATTGTAAATAATCGATTTCGACTCAATGAATTTTTAGGCTTGCCAAAGAAACCAAGCGAAAGAACTATATGATTGAACTAAATATGTATGCGTATTTGTAATTAGTTTTTTATAAGCAAATTGTTTTATAAACCCTCCTGGCATGTTAGTTGCTATCCATAGTTAACAACTAAAATACAATTAACAACCCAAAAACATGACGGCAGATCAGATCCAGTAAATGTTGAACGAGTACATACATATTTAAGCTGTTAAGCAAAAGTTATACATAGATACGATAATTAACCAACAAACATAAACCCAAAGGTCTATGCGAGACCTAACCAATGTTGATCACAGACAGGCCCAAACAGACCCCACAAAACCCGCACACAAACACAGATACCAATACTAAGTATCATACAGCAAGAATATAGATATATGTATTAAGAAAATACAGCGAAAGCAACAGCTATTTATTGTAAGAAAATTAAAACAAAACTGAAATAAATATTTAATATTGAAAACTTCTGGCAGAAATGCATGTTTTTTGTTACAACTTTCTCGTTACAGCGAATGAACATGAATCGCAAACATTGTTATGAACGGTTGGCTAACAATATTTAAAACGGTCCGCAAAAGAAGGAAACGTTTCCGACCCCATAAAGTATATATATTCTTGATCAGCATCAATAGCCGAGTCGATTGAGCCATGTATGTCTGTCCGTCCGTTCGTCTTGTTGAGCGCCTGGATCTCGGGCGCATATAAAGGCTAGAGCCACCAAATTTTGCATCTAGACTGCTGTATGCTCACAATGTTACAAGTGTATTTCAAAATCAATTTCGTTAATCTGGCTATAATAATGATCAAATCTGACCCAAATTCGGGATCCTAATTGATATGGGCATTTTCTACGGAACAGCGTTTTTTTAGTTTTCTCGTATCTCTAAAAAATGTGGATGTGAGTGACTTTCGCCCATTGTACGGGCGGAAGGTGGCGGGGTTAATTATAATATAATACTTTTTTTTTGTATTCATTTATATATTTGCAACATATGCTGATGATACAGCCGTTTTAGCCACCGAAACATCTGTAAATGAAGCTTCCGAACTCCTGCAGAGTGAGCTAAGCCTAATTGAAGACTGGTTCCTTCGATGGAAAATAAGAATCAACTTCCTCAAATCCGTCCAATCGTTTTCATTAAGACCAGGTAACTGGCCAAAGTTACACTTACCGGCTCACCAATTCCACAAAGTACCTGTGTGAAGTATCTCGACTTGCATCTCGACTGCAGGTTAACATGGAAAAACCACATTAAAGAAAATTGTCAACAACTCAGACTTAAAACACTAAAAATATCCTGGTTGATAAGTCGAAAATCAGAAACAACTTTGGAAAACAAAATTCTCCTCTAAAAATCCATACTGAAGCCTGTTTGGACCTACGCTATACAGCTCTGGGGGACTACTAGCAACTCAAATATTGAGATACTTCAGCGTTATTAATCAAAAACTTTGCGACACATTGTCAATGCTCCTTTTTACTAATCTAATGCAAATATCCACAAAGATCTTAATATTCCAACCATTAAAGAAGAAATAAATAAAACTAGTAAGAAATACATCGACAGACTCCACAACTACGAAAATAATTTAGCCTTAAGCCTTAGCCTTAGACAATAGCTTAACAGTAAGAAGACTGTAAAGATACAACATTCTAGATCTCCCCGATAGATAAATCCAACAAACTGAAAAGATGTTATAAGTATATAAGGCTCATTGGAAAACTGCTATTTTTGTTAATTTAATATTAATTATGCAATTTACTTGTTGTTTAAACAGACAGATTGTAATTAAATTATTGTAACTTTATAATTTTGTACAATTTTGAGTGCGGGCCGTATTTGGGAGTGAGCGCCCAACGTGCGCGGTTCTGCCGCACGCTCGAAGGCTCCTACTCCGTCACCTGCTTACGCCTTCTCTCCAAAACTCTGCTGCCGCTTTCCATGCCCTTGGCTCGGCCAGCATAATCGGCACCAAGGTCTCGGAGGAGATCCTGGCGCCTACTACTGCATCCAGGCGGTGACGCTCATGGTTAAACCGGTGGCATTCAAAGAGGACGTGCTGTGCGTCCTCCACTATGCCGGTTCTGCACTCTGGGCACCAGTCCTCCGTCTCTTGGCCGAAGCGCTTGAGGTAGCTGCGAAAGCAGCCATGACCACTAAGCGCTTGGGTGAGGCGCCCTTTAGGTGAACTGTCCCTCTGTGTCTGCCATCTGCTGATGCTGTTCCTCCTTGAGGTAGCCTTCAGCTCGGCTCTTGTCGCCTCGCTTCCGCCCTGGGTCTCTTGTCTCTCCCTTACCAGCTCCCTGAGTGGGACTTGCCCGGCGATGACCGGCGCTGCTTCGTTCGACACAGTCCGGAACGAGCACGCGATCCTTAGGGCACACAGCCTGTATGTCGCCTCAACGCCTCGCATGTAGGTCTTCACCTGCGCGGATCTGCGACGTCACTACACTCGCCAGGAGCTTCCGCGTTGCATGCTTCGGGCCTCTGGTCTTCAGAAGCATTCGCGAGAGCGATCCTGCGGTTCCGCTGGCCTTCCTCTGCACATACTCCAAGTGCTCCTTAAAGGAGAGGCGAGTGTCAATGAGCACCCCCAGGTACTTGATTGCCCTCTTCGAGCGTATCGTGGTGCCACCGATCTGAACACATGCAGTTTCGACAACTTTCCGGCTCGATATGAGCACCGCCTCGGTCTTCTGCGCTGCCAGGTCCAATCCGGCGACCGTAAGCCACGACTCCACGGCTCGAACGGCCGCGTTGGCGAGCTCCTCCACTGCTGCGAGGTGCTTAGCCACCACCACTAAGGCAATGTGGTCAGCAAACCCCACCATGCTGGTGTTGGCTGGCATAGTCTAAGGACTCCATCGTACATGACATTCCAGAGCAGGGGTTCCAAAACGGAGCCCTGAGGGAATCCGGGTGAGACAAGGATGTTAAAACGCTGAAGGGCCTCTAGCGTGCGTCTCCAATCGGCCGAGTTGACGGCGTTCCTTATGTCGAGTGTCACCACGAGACAGTAGGATTTTAACCCTCCTCCACCTGGAACCAGCGGAGGCTTCCTCTGCAGTTTTTAACACCTTGGAGATGGCGTCTAGCCTCGACTTCCCCTTCCTGAACCCGTATTGCACCGAGTATCGCCCGCTCGCTGGCTCCGTCATACTCTGATGCCGTGTCCTCAGCGTGACCTGGAGATACACCTTCCCTTGCCAAACATGCACTCGATAGCCTCGTGATCGCTAGCGGTGTAGGCGTCGCAGATTCTTCAACTGGAGTTTCTAGCCAACGTGCTGCTGGTGTATGTGAGGTCAATAACTGACCCCATGCCTCCCCTGCTGAACGTTGGGATCCTTCGTTGAGCAGCACCATGTGCAAGGTGGCGAATTCCTCCAGCACCGTGCGTCCTCTAGCGTTGGTTTGGGAGGATCCCCACTCCTGGGCCCAGGCATTGAAGTCGCCCCGACTACGACGTCGCTTCGGCCTCATACGTCTGCGACCAGTTCGTCCATGATTCTGCTGAAGGCTTCCAGCGGGGAGGCTGGGCGCCAGGTAGCAGCTGTAGACCCACTTACCATCTACTTTGCCTCTGACGAACCCATCGGCCGACATATCCACAGTGCCCGAGCGATCTGTGGCCCAATCGCTGCTGCTGGGAACCCTGTAGGGCTCGCTGAGGATTGCCACCTCTGATCCCCGTTCACGCACCGTCTGTTGCGGGAGGTCCCTGTATATATTTGTTTGATCAGCATCAATAGCCGAGTCTATGTCTGTCTACCGTCCCTCTTGATTATCGACTGTATATCAGAGACTATAAACGCTAGAGCCAGATGAAGCCAGATATCTGGGATATCACACTGTTACAAGTATAAATTCAAATTTAGACCCGCCTCCTTCCAAACCAACAAATGACGAAAATCGCAATTCTGTAGAGAATGGGCAGATCAGATCTATCAGATCACCGAATCGGGATAAGATTAGATAATTTTTATAGCCAGAATGATGAATTTACATTGCAGTGGCTTCCCTCACCCCTTCCAGCAGCTTTGCTTGTGCTTGTTTTTTGTAGTTCATTCTTTCTCGCTAGCACACTGACAGATGTCGAAAGTATGTAAAATTCGATAAAAAAAACCACTAAGGTTAAAAGGTTGTGATGCGTACGCTGCGTCTCAAACGTCCCTCCTCGTTCGAAAAAGCTATCTGATTTTGGAAGGGGCACGCCATGGGGCGTTACCATACCATTCCCACATGTCTACTTTTGTCTGCTCTGTCTTCTCTGGCTGTGCTGTCTGCCGCAGTAGCTGGAAGAGGTGCGTCTTGAAGCCGATGACAACTAGCCAGAGCTGTAAGAAGAGAACGCCTTAAAAGTACCTCTCAAAATTAGGACGGCTGGCGCGGAAATGTTGCTCCGCAAGCATCCGCATCCTCAAGAAATTCCTCAGCAGATGCGGCTACCAGGAGTAGATTTTTAAACTGTTCCCAAAAGAAGAAAGGAAGTATTACCGGAAGAGGCCATTCTACCAAGGGCCAGCAATTAATACCTTCCTCAAAAAAATATGATAAAAGCGCTGCTGCAGCAGGTTGCAGCCAGCAAAAAAACTTCACAGCTTCTCCGTGATTCTGTCCTTCGCGAAGGATTTTGAATAATAGAGAAGTAATAAGGTGAATAATATGATCCACGGATTCTGATTTGAATTTGAAATTTAACAGCTGCTAATAGCCGTCCCCAGAACGGAACCGGCTCGTAGCCTGTTGGAGGTTGTTGAAAAACCAATGTAGAGCAGTATGCATCTGATACTGAAAGCAACATTACCCCTTCATAATATTTAGCTGATGGGAACATTTCCCCTTAATGTTTAGACTCACCAAGCAACAAATGCAAGCCACATACCTCATGGAGGGGAAATAAAGTCAATTTCACTCCAATTTTACTTCATGGAGGTGAAGCTCAAATTTCCCTAAAACTCTGCAGCAGTGTTGATGTTTTTGTTGCTGGCAACATTGAATCGCGCATGGACACGAAGTTTGGAGTCTAAGTTTCGGAGGGAGTTGGAGCGAGGGAAAATCAACTGATGAGGAGACCTGGAGTGGCAGGCAGTGGTTTTTTGTATCATGGACGAATCAGCACACACAACCTGGATCGCAACCTAATAGCTGATGTCGTTACGTTGACCCCAAGTTCAGAATGTGTCGACTTTCGGATTACTCCGATGAGTTGAGAACTCACTGATGAGGCGGCGTTAAAAAGGCAAAGACAAAAAATGGTAATTCATTATTTTGCTTGCTTAGCCTCTGCCCCCACACTCTCTTCCCTTTCTTCCTGCAGCATCGAGTGCCACTCATTAATTAGTTATTCAATTAGTTACTCAAATGCGAACCGGCAGACCTAAAAGAGAGCGTGTGTTTTATGCTTCAAGGATCAATGCGCCATTGAAAATTTGTGCTTAGCTCTAGAAGCATTCAGAAAAGCAGTAGAATAATCTGTTACTGGAATGGAATCGTCAGTAAAATGTGTTGGCCAAAAATTAGCCAGACGATTCAGACAATTCGGAATACTATGGGTACATTCGAAATTTTGAATGTACATTTTTTGTTGTCCTAAATAATTTCTGATTCCCAAATATCAAAGATAGAATAAAAACGGGTTTAAAATGGTTTTACGGAGTACCCTTACTTTTGTGCTGATTCAGAGATTCAGAGATGATTCAGAGATTCAATGCTTCGCATTGTAAGAACTGTGGGAAACATTGAACAACTTGTACTTAGACTGTTAGATCTGTAGAATCTGTAGATTAATTTTTGATAAATCGTTTTCGATAGTTATGGATTAATATTGAAATATCCAATGTTTTGTTCGTGTGTATTTTTAGCATTTATAGGTACTGAAAAATGTACGTGTGTTTAGAGGAATATTACATATGTACGACACCACTTCACGAAGGTTTGAGTTACATATTATTAAGTGGTGTTTTGGGAAATATTACATTTTAAAGATGTTTATAAACTCACTTATGCACTTTGGCTTGGCAGATGTAGAAAAAATGTAAGATGTCAAATGTAAAATTCGAAAAAAAAAAAACGTTTTGACTTTTCCTACTATATACATATGTACATGTACATACATATATATATGCATATATACACATAATATATAAAGTGCATATTTATACTAATTAACTTTAATTTATTTAGTTATAATAATTTAATTGTATGCCTCAATTCCAAGCACAACCGAGCAGGCCGTGGCATACGTGCCATTACGAAAATACTATTCATCGCTGACTCGATGTATTTAATATAGTGTTTCCCATGTTAATTGTGAAATTCAATAGGAATTGTTATTGCCACACACATTCACCATACACAGAAACCAATTTACAGATACTACACGCACATAGATACAACAGATACTCCAAATTATTGCATGTAATTTATTAATGCCCTCATGTCTGGCACAATTTGTTTCATGAAGAATGTAAAATGGATTTAACGCCCCTCCCGATAAATCAGGACCTCTCCTAATCGAGACAAAATTAGAGTGTGCGAGAAAGAGAGACAGATAGAGAGAGAAGGAGCTATACGGTACTGGACATGAAACAAGGATTGGCTTTAGCCACTTTTCAAATTACCAGCAGCACTGCCTCACTGGTACTCCATGTACAACTATCTGGCAGCATACTTATACTACATACATAGTCGTCGCTCCTTTTCCAAGATACTCTGCTTTGCTCCAGTCTCCTGCTCCAGCTCGTGCTCCATTGCCTGCCACCTTCCTGATGCATAACAGCAAAGAGCCAACAGATGTGACAACAAGTTAAAAAGGACACACACAAATTGACACGAACACGAGAGCACAGAAACAATCCTAAGGATGACAAGGGGATTAAAGGATTATAGAGCGTATCCCAAATTATAGGGCAGAGCATGGCTGTGGATAGTATCTCAAAGGTAGTACAGATTGTGCAAAGCATGATTGAGGTCAATGAAATCAATCATAAGTAGCAAAACTGATCCAAAATGGCCTTGCAAATGGTAAAGGTTTTTGGATTCTTTCAACAGTTTCGCTGCAATTGATTTCCTACGATTGATTGCTGCACATTGCAGGTCTGCAAGGAAATTTGCGGTACACAGGACAATCTTCAATAAGGCGCTAATTGGTCAGCGACAGGACATTTTTTAATGCCACTCACGTTCAACTTTGAATTTTTGTCACACAAATGCAGCCCATCTATAATTTAATTGAACACACAACAAACATTTCAGTGGAAAATTCAGTCCCAATGGATTAATTATTCATTTGTAGCCATTTTTTGCAGTTTTTTCAGCAGCATTTTATCAAGTGGGCGGGTTTGGCCAAAAACTCTTGAACTCCACTTATGAACTATATTCAGGAGGAGCTCTGTGGAATTGTGCTCAATTTTTGGGTTGACTTTCTTCTGGGAGTCTAGTGCTCCTTGAAGGACACCCCTCCCTCTCGGCTCCCTAGCCAATTGTCCAAAGTTAAATTCTAAACAAATTTAATTGAAAAACTTTTGCATTTAGGGAATGGTTCCGATTTCGGGTCGAAGGCTCGGGACGCAAAAAAACAGGGATACAAGTGCATATGAATTTGCTTGGCAAGTTGCAGTTGCACAGTCCCTGTGGTACGGTACTTTCCAACATTGCTTTTATTATTTCTTTCTTCCCTCTCTCTCTCTTTCTCTCTCTTCATCTTCAGGATTTCTTTTCATTTTTCACCATTCACTGTGGGGGAGGGAACTGCGACTGACGGCGACCCGTTTAGCATTTAGTTGCTGGATTTCAGTTGATTCCTGCTTCGGTTCTTTCTCATTTAATTATTTGCTAGATGTTTTTGGACAATAAGTCACCGACGGAACGAGCAGCGAACAACTTTTAAGTTTGTTGCCAGTACGAAAATTGAGATCATACGTTTTTTTGGAGGAGTTCTCCTTCTCCTTTCGGGTATGGGGCATCTGAAAATTTCCCCATTTTAATTTAAGCATCTCCTCACTGAATTAAATGATCAATTTTAATTTTTTTTCACACAATTAAAAATGGTTGAAATTTTGGAATTTCTAATTGCAATCCAAGTTTTTGTTCCATCTGAAGCCACAGGCTCCCCCTTTAAAGGGTAAAGACCCTGTTTTAGTCCCCAACTTAATCCCTTTTCTTTGCTTCCTTCTGCTTCTTGCTGTGTGTGTGTGTGTGTATGTATTGCTATGTATCTATGAAGGCATGACATTTACCGGTCTGAAAGTGGCTACTTTTTATTTATTTTTATTTTTTTCTCTCTTTATATTTACAATCTGTTTTTAAACAATAAGTAAATTGTATAATTAATATTCAATTAACAGAAATAGCAGTTTTCCAATGAGCCCTGCTATTATATATAACATCTTTTTAGTTTGTTGGATTTATCTATTGGGGATATCGAGAATGTGGTATCTTTTCAGTCTTCTTACTGTTAGGCTATTGTCTAATAGACTTAAGGCTAAATTATGTTCGTGGTTGTGGAGTCTGTCGATGTATTTCTTACTAGTTTTCTTTATTTCTTCTTTAATGGTTGGAATATTCAGATCTTTGTGGATGTTTGCATTAGATACGTAAAACGGAGCATTGACAATGTGTCGCAAAGTTTTTGATTGGTAACGCTGAAGTATCTCAATATTTGAGTTGCTAGCAGTTCCCCAAAGCTGTATAGTGTAGGTCCAAACAGGCTTCAGTATGGATTTGTAGGGGCGAATTTTGTTTTCCAAAGTGGTTTCTGATTTTCGACTTATCAGCCAGGACACTTTTAGTGTTTTAAGTCTAAGTTGTTGACATTTTGCTTTAATGTGGTTTTTCCATGTTAATCTGTGGTCGAAATGCAAGCCGAGATACTTCACACAGGTACTATGTGCAATTGGTGAGCCGTTAAGTGTAACATTTGGGCAGTTACCTGGTCTTAATGAAAACGTTATTTGGACGGATTTCAGGGAGTTTATTCTAATTTTCCATCGAAGGAACCAGTCTTCAATTAGGCTTAGCTCACTCTGCAGGAGTTCAGAAGCTTCATTTATAGATGTGCTTGTGGCTAAAACGGCTGTATCATCAGCATATGTTGCAACAGTGCAGTTGTTTGTAACTGGCATGTCGGCCGTATATAGGGTGTAGAGAATTGGTCCCAATACGCTTCCTTGTGGGACGCCTGAGTTGATGAGAAGTAATGATGAACTATCGATTTTCTGCTGCACGTAAAAGCATCTTCTAGCCAGATATGATTTGATTAATAAATAGTACGGAGCAGGTAGCCATTTCTTTATCTTGTACTACAAACCTTTATAAATATATAAAATCATTTTTTCTTCTTTAAAAATGTAAGAAAACTTTTAAGAAATATTTTAAATGAATTATATTCCGATTCATGTTGCATTTTCCTTGGGGGAAAGTTCAGTTTTTATACACGGTACTCGAAGAGTAAAGGGGGTATATTGTATTTGTGAACAAAAGTGGATGTATGTAGCGCACAGAAGGAAACGTCTCCGACCCCATAAAGTATATATATATGCTTGATTAGCGTCAATAGCAGAACCTATGTATGTACATATGTCAGTCTGTCCGTCCGTCCGTCTTGTTGAGCGCATTAATCTCAGAGACTATAAGAGCTAGAGCCATCAAATTTTGCATCCAGATGACTGTAGGCTCACACTGCTACATGTGTACTTAAAAATTTCGACCGCCCCTTTCCGCCCGCGCAAATGTCGAAAATCTGCTGTATCCACAATTTTGAAGATTAAAAGAAAAACTAAAAATGCCATTCCGTAGATAATGACCATATCTATCAGCGAATATACCGAATTTACCGATTTTATTGGATCATTATTATAGCCGGAATGAAGAAATTAATTTTCAGTGACTAAGCCCACACTGTCCATCAGCTTTTTTTTTATTTTTTGCACGTTCTCTCATTCAGATGGCGATGACAGATGTAGAAAAACTTTAAATTTCGAAAAAAAACCACTACGGTACAGACTACGGTACAGTATAAAAGTTTTTACGCGTAAGGTGCGTCTTACACGTCCCATCTCGTTTTTCCTTATTTCTCTTTATATTTCATTTTAATTTCCACTCGTGGGCGATGACTTAAATATCTGGATGTTCTATCTGTCGCGGCGTCTGTCTGTTTGTCTGACTGTCTGTCGGACTGACGCCCCATAATGCGTATTCCCAGTGCCTTGTCGCTGGCCGATGCCATCTTCTTCGGTTTCCCCGAAAAGAAAATAAAAGTGAACAATTCTATATGTGATATATCTGCATCTTGCGTTGCTTTTCGTTTCGCTTTGATTCGTTCATGGCACCAGGTTGTTGTTGTTTCTTTTTCTTTTCTACTCTTATTTTTATTGGGTCTGATCCTTACTTTGTCTCTGAGTCTCTCTCCTGACTCTTGTCTCTTTGGAGACAATGGCCGTAATAAGTGCACCAACAGAAATGTATTACTGGAATTAATTTCAACTAAATTAACATACATATTAGCATTAGCACAAAATCTTAAAATATTTTACCCTAAAACAAAGTAAATTTTTAATTAATTTAAATGTATTATCACGACGCTAAAATCAGCCCATGTCGGAGAGCCTAGGTGTGTTGCAGTCCACCTTAACTCTGCCTAAAGTATTTGCTATAAGGATGGGACGACGACTCATGGATAATTGAATAGCAATGGCAGGGTGGCTCAATTAAAAACGAGTTACGAGTACAGGATACACACAAATATTTCACACACCTCAAGACAGTTACACACACAGACCAGAGGCAATTAGAACTTTCTGACAGAGGGAAGAAAAATTCCCAAGTCAGTCGTGAAGACAGGTGTTTCCAACATTGACATTATTAACACGTGTCTAAATAATTTGTAATTGCTGCATTTTTAATTGGTCCAAGAAATAGTTACACACCGCCCACAGGCAAAGCCCGCAGCTTGTCGCCGTCTCTCAATAACATTCCAGAAATGATAATGGACCCATGAGTCCTTAAAGTTGTCCAGACGGAGAAATATATATATGCCACAACGGTGTGTAAAATAAGTCGAGTGAAAGTAAGTACTACTTCTGATAGCGACAGCGAATGAAAACTAAAGTAAAAGTCATAAAAACGTAACTATCGCGAATACGCCATGGTTTCTCCTGTTTCTTTTTTAGTTGTCTACCCTTGAATTCTTTTCTCTGTTCTGTTGAATTTTTCTGGCGCCCTTTCTGTTGGTTATGTCCATGGTCCATAATAAAGCTTTAAAAGGCAACTATTTATTGCTCGAAATTTATTTTTAATAAAGTGGCTTGAAGACTTGCTTTATTTTATGCTTTATTTCGCATATATTTAAAGTGGTTTTTAAAGCACATTTTTAGTGGGTTTACTTTTTCTTTGGTATTCCAATAATGGGTGTACAACAAATATATTGAACTTTTGGAAGAGTTTCCCAAAAATTGAATGAAACCAGAAAGAGTGGAGATGGAATATCCAGTGAAATAAGTTCAGTTCTTTATGTGAGAATTAAAGTAAAAAAATTAATTTTTTATATATTTTTCTTTTTATGTTTGGACGTTGATTGTCATTGACTGCGCCATCAAGTGGCCCATGCAACACCATGCCAAAGCCAGCAGATCGCAGCCCTCCTCCCGCCCAACCGACCGAGAGGCGCTGCCGCATGACGCGCGGCGCGATTAACCGAACCGGTCGCGAGCATGCAGGAAAGATAGATGTTAGGCTAATATTCGAGGAAAATTAGAGCTAATCATAACTAGACTAAGCTAAGCTATAGCTAAGCAAGCAAAAATTACCAAAATCAGAAACAAGACAAAACTAAAATGAAACTAACTACGGGAGAGGTAGGCTAGTATAAGAGATTTAAGAAGAGGAAGGGAGTTAGTTGAGGATATAATGTGGTAGAGGGAATTATAATCCGAGCATAAAACCCTAAAGGGTTCGTGTGAGGCATAATTCGATCTACATAGTGGAAGGAACAAAGGAATAAAGTTTCTAATGGGTCTAATGGGAATCGTAAAGTTTATGCGGCTCAGCAAGTCAGGGCTGTCTACATCCCCCTTGATCAAGTTGTGCATAAAAATTACACCAAGCATTTTTCTACTATTAACTAAGGATGGAAGATTTATTAAAAGAAGTCTACTACGGTAGGATGGCAGTCTCACAGTTGTATCCCAGTTGAGTCCCCGTAGGGCAAATAATAAAAAGTTTTTCTGTACCACCATACAAATGAGCCGTATTCTCAAATCGGACGAACAAGCGAGATGTAGAGAGTCGTCGTTATATAGGGGTCATCAAATTCCTTTGACCACCTCTTTATAACCCGATGAATCCAACGATCGTGAGGTGGCTCAAGGGGGCCTAGCTGAGGCCACCGGACGGGTCGTAGGTTGCGGATAGCAAACGGCTTACCTTGTTTAGGTAGGTCAGCTGTGAATACGCGGAAATAAACAGCCCTGGACAGCCAGCGGGTGTTCGAGAAGCAGCAACACTGACGATGCGCTTGCGGTGCCGCCTCGTATAAGTAGCTCACACACTTCCCTTCCCCACACAACACCTATCGTCATCTTCACCCACCCACCTCAAACCGGGCCGGACTAAGGTGTCATTCGACCCGTGCCGAGAGGCAGTCTGCGTGGGGGCCCGGTATAAAAACTAGCCCAGTCGTGAACGGAGAGCTCAGGGAAATGGCACCCCCCTGTTCTAATGATGCCTTACCTGGGCAACGTGGATCTTTGCCCGGGCTGACCGTTTCCCTTCTCTGCATCTCGTGGGATCAGAATGCAACAAATATGAATAATAAAGTAAAAAAACAAAAAAAAAACAAAGGAGAGAGACACTCCCCAAACGTCTGAAGGGAGCAATCCCAAGCAGGGAAAGGCAGCGGCCCAAAGGCCTGGCCTAACCCGCTCGATAGCAGGAAATACCTGCCCGGTGGACAGCGAGGGAGCGAGCCCGTTGGGGCCCCACTCCAATCCTGAGGTGGGTGGAACAGCACCCTTGGAAAGGCAGCTAAGCAACATTGCGGTTGCCCGACCTTCTGGCAAAGTAGAGGGGGAGGCTGGGACAACGAGCTGGAGTTGGCCCACGAAGGTGACTCCCTAGAGTCGGAGCTGACGCTGGAGTTCGAGCGGCGAGTTGACGCCGACAATACAGTGGTGGAGATAGGAAAGGATCCCTCTGAGGCTCCTTCAGATAAATCTCCACCACTGTAAAGCAGCAACTGCTGCCCTCCTACTCCGCTTGGAATCGAGCAGAGGCGACGTAGTCCTAATCCAGGAGCCTTGGGTGGTTGGAGACAAGGTATGTGGATTAGCGATGAAGGACTACAAGCTGATTGTAGCAACTAAGGAAGGTAAAATTCGCACCTGCATTTTAGCTAGAAAGCACGTAAACATCTTTCTGCTCCAAAATTTTAGCGATGGCGACAACACAGCAGCTAGCCTAGAGCTGCAAGGGACACACCTCATAGTGGTGTCGTCCTATATGCCTCACGACCAATGTGACCCTCCCAGCGACCTCGTCCGCAAGATAACCATCGACAGCGAGATGTCAAACACAGGCCTACTGATAGGTTGCGATGCCAACGCCCACCATACCCAATGGGGAAGCTCGGACATAAATGTAAAAGGTGAGTCACTTTTCAGCTTCATCCTAAACTCGAATCTAGTTGTCTGTAATCAGGGAAATGACCCCACCATCATTATAAAGAACCGACAGGAGGTCATAGACTTTACTCTAGTGTCCCATAGCATACTAGGCCTAATCAAGGGCTGGAGAGTCCTAAAAGAGCACTCCTTCACCGACCATATGAACATAGAGACGATAATATCTCTCGAATGCCTAAAAGCTGATAGCTATATCAACCCCAGGAAAGATAACTGGGAGGCATATTCTAAAACCCTCGAGGAACTTCTTCCCCCAACAGCATCAACATGCCCTGATACACAAGACGACCTTAACAGTCTTGTCAATAGATTCACGGGGGCATGTAGAAGAAGGGACGCGTGAGACGCTTCTTACGCGTCACAACTTTTATACCCGGCACTCAGTACTTCATCTGCACCTTAGCGGTGTTTTGTCAAATTTTAAATTTTTTCTTCAACTGTCATCTACATCTACAACACTTCTCAAACCAACACGCTCCTTTAGCTCGCAGCCCTTCCCTAGACCCACACACTGCAGACTAGCGGCAGAGGCAGAGGCAGAGGCACCGTCGGCACACAAAAAAAAAAACAAATAAAAGCTGCGGGACGGGGTGGGTTAAAAGTCGGAAGAGGGATCGGCAGGGGGAGGGCAGAGGCAGGGGCAGGGTGAAGCAGAAGCAGAGTGTGAATGAGAGAATGTAAAAAGAACAACAAAAGCTGCGGGACAGGATAGGTTTAGCCACTGGAAATTAATTTCTCCATTCTGGCTATAATAATGATCCAATCGGATCCCAGATTGGTGATCTGAGAGATATGGCCATTTCCTACACAATGGTGTTTTTAGTTTTCGTTTATCTTCAAAATTGTAGATTTGAGAGGTTTTCGCCCTGTTGCGGGGGCGGAAGGGGGCGTGGTTCATTTTTGAAATACACTGGTTTCAGTGTGAGCATATAGCAGTCTGGATGCAAAATTTTGTGGCTCTAGCTCTTATAGTCTCTGAGAACTAGCCGACAAACAAGACGGACAGACGGACAGACAGACATGGCTCTATCGACTCGTCTATTGATGCTGATCAAGAATATATATACTTTATGGGGTCGGTAACGTTTCCTTCTGTGTGTTACATACAACCGTTATTCCCCACAAATACAATATACCCTATTTACTCTTCGAGTACCGGGTATAAAAAGAAGCTAGGAGGGCGAAAAGAGCCTCCTGGCAAAAATTCTGTACTGAGATCGAGGAGACGGCAGAAGCCGCAAGGCTGCTCAAGATCCTTTCTAAAACAAATACTTCTGTGGGATACAACAAAAGTACAGATGGTACGTGGACCAACTCCAGCAAGGACCCCTACACATCCTACTCAATACTCACTTCCCAGAGTGCACAACCACCGAATCACCTGAACGCGGTTAAGGCCCAGCCATCTCTATGGCGCACCTCCTCACGAAACGAAATATATGCTGGGCGGTGAACAGCTTCAAACCGTTCAAATCGCCAGGCCCAGACAAGGTCATCCCAGCTCAACTTCAGAAGGCTGGGGACCAAACTATCCGCTGACTACAATGTATCTTCAAAAATATACTAAAGTTAGGAAACATTCCTAAAGCATGGCTCAAGGCAGAAATTGTCTTCATCCCGATAGCGGGAAAAGCCTCCTACTCGACGGCAAAGGACATCAGACCGATTAGTCTGACCTCCATTCTCCTATAAAAATTTGAAAGAATAGTCGGTCTACATCTGAGGACAATCGTCAACCCTCAGATGCTTACATAGTCAGACTCACAACACGCTTACCGGAAAGGTAAATTCACGGAAACGGCCCTACATGAAGTGATTTCATGTATAGAGAAAGCTCTACACCTTAAGGAATACTCCCTAGCGGCCTTCCTCGATATTGAGAGAGCCTTCAACAACGTCGAGCCAGGAGCCATTACGGCGGCCATGACTGACCTGGGGGCTGGACTGCCACTTGGTGATGCTCATCGATCAATTGCTCACATGCAGGTCGGTGACGTCATCAATGGGTTCGTCCACTCAGACAAGGTATGTCAACACAGGCACCCCGCAAGGAGGTGTCCTGTCTCCCCTCATATGGAACATTGCAGTCAATTCTATGATTCTATGTGATTTGGAGGGAGGCGGTTGCAAAGTAGTGGCATATGCAGACGACGTTGTCCTAATGTTCACGGGAAGATTCCCCAAACACTCTGTGATCTTATGACCACAAAACTTGGTCGATTGTCAGAATGGAAAAGATCGTGCGGATTAGGTGTAAATGCCTCGAAAACGGAACTTGTGCTCTAACTTGTTCACTAACAAGTACAAAACTCGGCCACTCAACCCCCCAACACTAAACAAATGTAGGTTAACCTTTAGCGACAGTGCCAGTTACCTTGGGTTGGTAATAGACAGGAAGTTAAATTGGAACCTAAATACGAAAGAAAGAGTGAAGAAGGCCAATATGGCCCTATACAACTGCAAAAAAGCCATCGGACTAAAATGGGGTATGAACCCACGTATAGTCCAATGGATATACCAAGCTGTTGCCAAACCAATACTGCTCCACGGATTCACAGTATGGTGGCCGGCTCTGTAAAAAAAGACCATCACCGCTCAACTTGCAAAGGTCCAGCGAACGGCCACTCTCTGCATCAGTGGGGCTCTCCGCACCACACCAAATGATGCACTAAATGCCATCCTATGCCTGCAGGGCATAGACCTTGCAGGGAAGGAACAGGAAGCAAGGGCAGCAATACGTCTGCGAGATTCGGACCTATGGACCTCACGACCATATGGTCACTCAGCGATCTTTAGGAACACTAATATAGTACCTCATAGGACTGATTATTGCGTTCCCAGAGAGTACACAGCCACCCCCTTCGAGGCTATAATCCCCCCCAGAGAGGAATGGCTCGAGGGCACACCTGGCCCAACGGGGGCCAGGCACTACACTCCCCCTTAATCAAGATAAGGAAGAAATACTTATGCCAATGGCCACTTGCAAGCTCAAAAAAAAGGAGTACTATACCCTGCAAACAACCAACAGATGGCAAATAGTCATTCTCTCTCTTACAGGGCACTGGCTAAAAGGCAACCTGAGAATAGGCTGGGTGCCCCCTATGGCGACTTCTGTCGTAGCTGTAGAGACGAGGACGAGGAGGATACAGTAGAACATCTGATCTGCTCCTGCCCGGCTCTCAGTAGAAGTAAGTTAAAATATCTGGGCTCACCTTTTCTTAACGACATTTCAGAAATGGCTACTATAGGCCCCAGGAAGATAGCAAACTTTTTGAGAGCATCTGGATGGGAGCACTGTTGACACCGTGACAAACGGGGGGAGAAGAGGAAAAGATCCAAGCGGAATCACAACGGGCCGAAACCGGCCTAGGTGTGTCGGGATTGTGAAGTCCCGACGACCGCCTCAACCTAACCACCTAACCTCTTTATAAACCCAAGCACATCCGTGGCTTTATTTACCATGGTAGAATTGTGTTCAAAAAACTTTAAGTTGGGTTAAGTTTAACACCTAGATCATCAACCAATGTAATTCTCTCAAGCGATAAAAAGTCATTACATTGCACTTCGAGGCATTAAGTTGTAACATATTTGCACAGCACCATGACTGAAAGCTATTGAGATCAGATTGCAAGCGAGAGTGAAATGAAATGTCCTTATACTGAACACAGAGTTTAACATCATCCGCATACATAAGTACTCGAGAATTTGTTAATACAGAAGGCAAGTCATTAATAAAGATTGTGAAAAGTAAGGGGCCTAAATGGCTACCCTGTGGTACTCCAGAAGTAACCATAACAGGTAAAGATAAGGAGTTTTTGAAAAGGACCCTTTGAAACCTAGAACACAGGTAGCTAGAAATCCATCTCAACAGATTGGGCGGAAACCCTAGAAGGTCAAGCTTTTGTGCAAGAAGAGAATGGTTTACAGAATCGAATGCCTTACTGAAGTCAGTGTAAATAACATCCGTCTGAAAGTTACCTTGGAATCCTTTAATGACAAAGAAGGTTAACTCTAAAAGATTTGTGGTTGTTGATCGTCGCCGTATAAATCCGTGCTGATCTGGATATATAAGTGATTTGCAGAGATGCTGCAAGTGCGGAGTTAAAATATTCTCGAACATTTTAGGAATATCGGATAACTTAGATATACCTCTATAGTTTTTAGCGTCAGACTTGCTACCTTTCTTATGGAGAGGAATTATAAAGGATTCCTTCCAGATGGGGGGAAAGCTAGAAGAATGGATAGATAGAGTGAATAGTTTAAGCAAAGGTCCGCAGAGAGACTCGGCAAAGTACCTGAGTACACAGCCGGGAACTCCGTCAGGGCCCGGTGAGAATACCGGCTTAACTAATTGAAGTTCATAAAGTAAGGAGCCTTCATTAAACAAAGGGCAGAAAATGCCATTCGACCTTGGTAAACTATATGGATACATATGACCTGGGTAGCTTTCCTGGGAATAGGTGGTTTGAAAAAATTGTGCAAAAAGATCGGCGATTGCCTGATCATTTTTTGCCGACATATTCAAAAATGACAGCGAGGATGGATGTGCGGACGTTCTATGCTTACTGTTTACAAAGCTGTAAAACTGTTTAGGGTCCTGTGAAAAACGTATCCTGCATCGAAGAGGGAATTTCCTATAGCATTGAGAATTAATAACAGTGAAATTGGACCGAGCTATTAAGTAATTAGAAAGAGAAGAGGGAGAACCAAATTCTTGACATTTTTTAAATAGTCTTGATTTTAGATTTTTTAGACTGGATAACTCTTTGGTGAACCAAGGAGGTTTCGCAGATCTAGTCGGACATGAAAGTGGGACACACGTGTCAAAAATTGTGACGTCACTGCACAAGTACAGAGCGGACCAATCAAAATTTCGAATTAAGTTATTGAGCTTCGTAAACTCGGCTTTACGAAAGCAGCGGACGCGTTTAGATAGCCTACCCGCACGATCCGATACAGTAGGTCCAATATCTATCGACACTTCGAAAGTAGGATGATAGCAGTCTTCAGGTATAGTGAGCGGGAGTGCTCGTGTTAACAACGCTACGGTCGGATCCGAGACAAAACACAGATCAAGCAATCGACCCAAGGAATTTTTTACATGGTTGACTTGAGACAGGGACAGGTCTAATACGCCATCAATAAAATCTTGTCGTGACATGGGCACAAGGTTATTAGACTCGTTAACCGAAGACCAAACAGTACATGGCAGGTTGAAATCCCCACGATGTCCGGCTTTAACAAGGCTTCGGTAAACACAATAACATGGGATGAAAATGTAAAACTATCCATAAAAAGACTGCTCAACTGACTTCGTAAGCCGCGAGCATTTTGATAGGAAGAGGTGGATGGAGCAGAGGAGGAATGAGCAGAGGAGGAAGGAGCACTGGCCTCCGAAACTCTGCCGAAACTTGATCACCAGCAGCTGTCGTTGCCCTTGGAGTGGCACAGTTTCAACAGAGAAAGTTCTTTGGGAAAGAGCCCAGAAATGCGCAGATAGTTTCTGCTGAAAAGAAAAAATTTCTAAGGGTAGCATCCTTAGCATCCTTATGGTACTTCCATGACATAAATAATGTGAAAAATAGTTAATGGATTTCGATATTTTCATGCCAGTTTTAGTCGTAAAGAGGAAACTCCCTCCTGTTGACTGACTTATCTCATTCCACACTCTCCTTCGTGCAGTATGCGGCTCTAGGGGAGGGGGGGCGAGCTAAAAGAACGTGTTGGCGTGAGAAGTGCTGTGGATGTTGATGACATGCATACATACATATGTAGAAAAAATCTAAAATGTAAAATTAGCAAAAATTTGATAAAAACCAACAAGGTACAGATGTCCTACTGAGTACGGGTATAAAAGTTGTGACGCGTAAGAAGCGTCTCGTTAAGGAATTAAAGAAAATTGGAAGAAATGTGCTTCTGGACGGATATTTCGGGAAAACTATCCTCGTTACTGATATAGGATTTGATGGAAGTGAAGATGAGAATACCTCTGCCCATAAATACATTCCCAATATCGTAACAATTTCATATATAATTGTCTTTTGGTTATGTTAAAGCATAATAATTTTCATAATTATCTCATAAATTTCTACCTATGGACAAAGAAGCCACCGTCTGCCACCTTTTGTTGACCTTTTTGACTCAGATTGTTATCTAATTAAGGGCTATATGGCTGTCTGGCCGCACTTGAACCTCTCTGTTGATTGATCTGAGAAAAAGTGTTGATTAACTTATTTTTGACGGGTTCCTTTCTTGGTGTTTGCCTGGTGATTTGCAACAGATTTGTGCCTCTTGCATATTAATAGAAGATAATTCTGCGCAAGAAGGGAAAGGTAGATATGGTAGATGGCTGCCACTGGAATGGTTAATTTGGGTGTTGGCTGGCAGTTTTTCGCCTTAAAAAAGAGATAGGTATTTTGTGGTATTTTGTGTACTTTTATGTTACTACTTACTTTTGTATCGAAAATGATTTAGGGATGGTGAAAAAAAATATCAGTGGAAAGGATCTATCCGCAGCAGTTGTAGCTTCTTTGTTATCCTGTACATATACGCAATTCATACTCCATTTCAGTCTAGAGAATAGGGAAATTTATATACACATACATATGTATATAATGTGCTTAAAAATTTAATGAAAGAATACAAAAAGTATCCTAGCCCATAAATATTACATTCAGTATATGAAAAATAAAACTCAAACTGCAATTCGGGGACCAGTCCAGGATATGTGTATCCCTCGATTTCCCTTGATATTATTATCTTAGGCCAATAACGTTTTTATCCTTCTGTTAAATAATGTGGAAATACTTTAAACAAGTTAAAAGAGTTCAGTGTACATGTCAGAATTTTATAATGTTCGTGGCGTAGATCTGATCAATGACCTACGTGACACCCTCCCAGGTCTAGGTCCAGGACGTTACGTCCACGACAGACGTGCCCATGACTCAGGCCCCTCCTCTGCAGCGCCATTAGGTTTCAATAGAGATTGAGGAAGCACTCTGGCGCTCTCTCTCTCTCTCTATGGGCGCTTTTCCAGCGCTTTTTTTTTTTATTGAACTGGAAAGAAATTGTGGCAAATTGATTGAAACTAAACGGGCAAAAAAATATCAGCGCATCAAATTGCCTGTGACAATGAGAGATTGAAAGAATAAGAATGGACAGAGGCAGTATGGGAAAAATGTGGGAGGGGTGTGGGTAGTTGATTACCTTGCGCTAACAAGCTGCAAGGCTACTTGCAGCTACGCACTTGGAGCTAGACATGTTTTATATTTCAGTCTCAAGTGTCGACACCAGACGACACGACAGGAACAATTACGAGGCAGCGACCGCGGGCAGATTGGTATGTGGAAGATAGTCAAGGTATTTCCACCTGTCCAGTGTGAAAACGTATTAAAGGTAAGTTTTTATTCGTCTAATAATAAATTGTTTTTTTTTTATTAATTATTGTAAATACATAGCTGTTTAAAGCAGGAAACATGAGTAACATGAGTACAGATCTATTTCAAGTGCTAAAGGTCCAGGGGAAGCCTCCCCTTTATTTCCTTTTATAGAGGAGCCCATGTTTGCGAGCGATGACAGCTAATTTAAACACAACTCTTTCATCCTTTTTTCTCCAGCCATTTTCTGGTTCGAGTTCTTTGCTACCTCTTCAGTATAATATAAAAGAGAAGGAATGTGAGACGCTTTGTACGCGTCACAACTTAAATACCCGGTACTTAGTCAGTATATACACACATTCAGTATATACATACATATATTTAACCTTAGCTGTAACCTGACACACACGTATTTTCATAAATATGAATGTTTTTGTTTTTTTTTTCGAGTTTTAAATTAAACATTTTTTCTACATAAGTCATAAGTGTAGATGTACACCACTTCTCACACAAACATGCCCTTTTAGCTCAGCACCCTCTCCCAGATTCGCACACTGCATGAGACAGAAGAATGACAGTAATAAGAAAGCATAAGCAAAGCGGCTGGAAGGGGTGGGGGATATGGCCATTCTCTACGGAACTGCCTTTTTAGTTTTCTTTTATCTTCAAATGTAGATATGAGAGATTTTCGCCCGTTGACGGGCACTTCTATCAGTGAGAGACAGAAGTCTGTATGCCAAATTTGTTTGACTCTAGCTCTAAACAAGACCGACAGATGGACAGACAGACATACAGTCATAGACTCGGCTATTGATGCTGATCAAGAATATACATACATACTTTGTGGGGTTGGAAAAGTTTCCTTCTTTGCGTTATATACATCCACTTTCGACCACAAATACAATATACCTTATTTATACGTCGATTACCGGGTAGAAAAATTATGTCACTGGCCTTATTGTCCTTGCGGCAGCGAGCGAGCGGCGCCCAAAAGTCCCATGGAGAAAGTCAGAGTCTTAGACATTCATAAACATTTTCATCTCTTTTTGGTACGTGCGGTTTCTGGTTTGGGGCCCTCTAGTTTTCTGGTTTCTGGCAGTAAATCTGTAAATTGTTAAGCCAAATCCTAAATTTCGGTAAGCAAAACTGCAAGACCCAATGACTGCCCCTTGGCAACAGCAGAGAACGAAATAGGAGAAAGGGATATAAAATATAAAATGGGAATGAGATGGCGCCATTTGAAATTTACGAGTGACACAAATGGCATTGCACATTGGTGCATTGCAGTTGCATCATGGAAATGGAAATGCGGCAAATAGGCGGAAAAAACCTCTGAGTTAATCACAAGGCAAATTATGAAATTTTAAAGAATGTTTTGGCAATATTTCAACTACAAAAATCTAAAATAAACATAGAATTAAAACTAAAAAAGTTAAGAATAGGAATTTAGTTTGAATTTAGATTGGGGTCAATGTTTGAGTGCCACTTAGAGGTTGTCTATGAACTTCTTGTTGTTCAATTTTAAATTGCACATTCCTGGCTGAAAACTCTAAGCCGAAGCTCAAGCTCCTTAAAGCCACATACGGTACAGCTCTCCAGCGTGCCCCCCCGACTGTCTATAGAAGTAAGGTCCGAGACAAATCGAGCAAGAAGGCAGAAAAGAAACAAAAGCATTTGTCACAAATTGTCTCTTGCTCATGATGCCAGGATGTTGGCACAGTTTAAGCCTTCGATTCATGCAACAATATTATATGTTCTCATATGTACATACATATGTATGTGTGTGTGTTCGTGTCAGCACAAACATGTACAACGAGTTGAACGTTTGTGAGACGCTTCGTAGGCTTCACAACTTTTATACCCGGTACTCAGTAAGTATCAGTAATTACATAGTGATATTTTTCGAATTTGATATTTAAAATTTTGTTTACATCTACATCATTACTCGCCCTTTTTTACATCTACATCATTACTCGCCCTTTTAGCACCCCACCCTCCCCAAGTGAAGAACACTGCATTAGGAAGAGTGTGTGAAAGAAGCGAGAAAGAATGACAACCAAACGCAAGCATAAATAAGCAAAGCACAATGAAAATTAAATTCTTTATTCTGGCTATAATAATGATCCAATCTAATATAATCAATTCCCTACGGAATTGCATTCATAGTTTTCTCTTGTTTTCAAAATTGTGGTTACAGACGGACGGGCGGACGGATGGAGTGCCAAACGTTTCCTTCAGCGCGTTACATGCATCTACTTTTCACCTCAATTAAAATATACCTTATTTACTCTTCGAGTACCGGGTATAACGGAAGCAGAAAGAATACATCTACGGGAACAAGTCTATGTAGCATATCTCTGGAGCCATCGAAAATTGAAGTGACACAGTGTGTTGCGGCGGCAACGTCTTGCCTTTCAGCCGCCAAACAAACAGGTCCTCAAAAACATGGAGACAACTACGAATACGACTATTGTTAAGAAGAAGAAGGTTGTGCATGACAAGAGTGGAGAGTGGAAAGGAGCAAAGTAGAGCAGTGCGACCTATGCTATGGATACGACGAGTAGTATTTATATTTGCCGTTAGAAACAATAAATCCACTCTGGGCTCAACCCCCAAAACGAATAATGGCAACAAAAAAAATTTAAGAAAGATGAAAAAATCGAGAGCCTGATAAAGGATAAGTCCAAGGAGGTTCTGTTTATCTGGGAATTTGAAAAATTGCTAGAGTTTAACCATGATTTGGTTTTAACTTTAACCCAAGCCTTCATGAACCCTGTTCGGAAATTGACTTTACTTTGGGGTTCACTTTTAAATATTCTTTTGAATTAAAAGAGGGGTTGTTGTAAACCCCTTAAAATCTTTGACAGAGCATTCCATCTTCGTTGAGGATAATATTTGAGGATTCATCTGTTTCCTTGGCAATTGGCAAAAACTCGCCCAATCGACTGGCGACTTCTAATTGCATTTGGCTCTGAGAAATCAATTATTCAATCTGCCTACACACATTAGAGTGCTTTGATTAATTTCGCAGAATTGTGAATAAAAAGAATAAAAATTCATTTTCAGAGTGAACCAAGTCGGTCCCACATTCAAATCAATCTTCATTGCTGACTGCTTTCCTTTCTGCTTCTGAACTTATCTCAATTTACCTCCCAGTTATCGTTCTTTATTGTCATTATTATACCAGGTACTCGAAGATTAAGTACGGTATATTACATTTGTGGCCGAAAGTAGATGTATGACTGCTGTGATATCACACTGATACAAGTGTATTTAAAAAATTATCCACGCCCCCTTCCGCCCCTGCAGGTAATGACCTTGTTTATGCAACCAGCGAATTGGGATTAGAATGAATCATTATTATAGCCAGAATAAAGAAATTAATTTGCGGTGGCTACCCTCACCCCATCAAGCAGCCTTGCTTTTCATTTTTTTTTTGTTGCTCATTCTTTCTCGCTCGTACCTCTGCCTCATGCAGTGTGCGTCACTGGGGGAGTTTGGCGAGCTAAAAGAGCGTGTTGGCGGAAGAAGTGATGTAGAAGTTGATGAATTTTGTAGAAAACACGTCAAATTCGAAAAAAAACACTAAAGCACAGATATACTAACTGTGTATCGGATATAAAAGCTGTGACGCGTACGAAGCGTCTAACACGTCCCTCCTCGTTTTTTTAGTACTTTATGGCAACAGTTTGGCCATAACCGTCAGCAGCATGACCGTAGGGACTAGAAGCGGTATGTTCTGAAATAACTGAGTTGAGTGAATAGTGCAGATTGAGATGGAAAAGGGCTTATAGCGAAAACATCTGTAGAAATATAAAAACAAAAGATTTCCTGTGTCCCCGCAGGTGATATTTGAGACATCTCCGATTTTTTGACCTCCTGCCTTTACGAATCCCAAGAAATCTTTCTCCTGGCAAGTACAAGTTCAGGGATTGGCAAACAGAAATAGCCTCAGATCTGACAATTCCTTTCTCTTTTCAAGGAACTCTAGAGTCTTCCTGTTGAGTGCGGCTATTTTGTTATTTCGAATGTCTAAATACGTAAGATTTTGCGGCAGATGATCTAGTTCTACTAGTTGATTGTTGGCTAAAAAGAGCCGCCCACACTCGAGTAGCCTGGCCACGAACCATTGGGCAGTACGCGGAGCTTATTATTCAGAAATAAAAGGGTCAATGGAAGATATTTGGGAGTGGGTAAGTTTGGTATCGCCGAGAGGCCTTCGCCACTGCAGTCAACGATGAATTCCAAAGTATAGAAAGTAGGTAGGATGCTGCAAGCATCGGGACAAGGGCCACGAAAGTCTGGATAGTCCAATGGCGCTATATATTTCATGGACTCGTCTTTCCCCAGGAAGGACATTAGAAATCGTGCTTCCCAAAAACAGTTCCAGGGATTTGAAGAAAATTGATTTCTTTCCGCACGACTCTGAAGATAATTCGTAATTTTTGCGTCTTTTGTCCCCTTATAATTGATTATGCAGTAAGTGTACTCCAGGAGGACCTTGTCATCGCAATCGGCAGCCACGCGTTCGCGAAGCGATGGATGGTAATGTGTTACAGATATTCGATCACCTTCTTGTCGAGGGCTGTGATGTTGTTGTGGCGAATACTCAGACGTTGCAGCATCTGTGGCAACTGCTGGATTCCTGCATGAAATTGCTGGGCAATGTCGTGAGATGATTATTACTAAGAAGCAGCTCATAGTAGCATTTACACTTTCCAGGACATCTCCTTCCGTCTGTGCAGATTTTCACATGGTTCATAATTTGAAACTTTGGAATAGTTTTCGAAATGTCTCAGTTTCACTTGAACATCCTCCGTTTGCATGATGAAAGTCTCTAGATTATTCCGAGTCTTAGAACTGAAAGACACGTGAAAATATTAACTCAAAAAGACTGACGGATACACTCATACCTCAAGAAATGTTGATCCTTGACAATCGTGTTGATAAAATGTAATATTTTTAAACTTTTCAAATCTTCAAATAATGTGGTTGTGAGACTTTCCATCTTTAATCCTTGAAGAGTGAGATACTTTATCTGTGACTTTCCTCTAAAAATCCTGTCTTCCAACCAGAACTCGGGAATTTGAGACTTTCCTTCATAGCGAATCTGCAGAGTTTTCAGGTTGTTCATCGTTTCATGAATAAAGCTGTTTGCGATATGTGAATTTATGGACTTCTTAAGGGGAGAAGTGTAGATTAAAGCCAAATGAGAAGGCCCTTCTGTATCATTGAGTTCAGCTTCAATTATTATCAAATCCGCTTAATGTATTTCGAATTTGAGGACTTTCGAAACCCCAAGATGTCTAATATAATCTATTCCAGAGCGAAATCTATAATCACCAGCACTTGGAATTCCTGTCACTACCATCCTTTCGAGTTTTGCCCCATTTTTATTGGAAATTGTGGTAAAATTCGATTCTGTAGAGCCTCTCCTCTCCTTCCACTTAATTCTTAAATGTCCCGATTTCAGATCCAATTGAAAATTATTTGTTGTGATTGTAATATTAGTTTTGAAGCATGTTTTATCAGTAGAAATGCAAACCCCCCACAATAGATTTCACAGTAATCATCTCGAATATTCAACAAAAATGATTCTGATTTGGGGATTGTACAAAGATATATCCCTGCGGTTGAAAAGAGAGCAAGGATCACTTATATCTTGAGCGACATATTTAAACGAAACTGCAACGTATGCAAGTTGAATTTATACTAATGTTTTGCACAATCGCTTGTAACTTATTTTTCTCCCACTGCCCAAAAAATATTTGGGGATTTAAGAACTTGATAAAGTATGCGACTCCTATGAGGTTCATTCAAGCTTTGTTATCCGATAACACTACCCGACAAAAAAAAACGTTTTACTTACGCTTCGAACCAAACCAATTGTTATACCCGGTACTCGACGGTTGTATGTAACGCACAGAAGGAAGTGTTTCCGACCCCATAAAATATAAATATTCTTGATCAGCATCAATAGCCGAGTCGATAGATCCATGTCGGTCTGTCCATCTGTCCGTCCTGATGAGCGCCTAGTTCTCAGAGACTATAAGAGCTAGAGCCACGAAATTTTGCATCCAGACGACTGTATGCTTACATTGTTACAAAAATATATTTCTATTTCATAAAAGGAGCCCCGCCCCCGCAAAAGGGCGAAAATCTCCCAAAGCTACTATTTTGAAGATAAAAGAAAACTAAAAACCCAATTCCGTAGGGAATGACCATATCTATTAGATAACCGAATTAAGTAAGGCGACCTAAAAGAGAGTGATGGCGTGAGAAGTAATGTATATGTAGATGACATATGACTCATCCATCCTCGCTATCATTTTTGAATAAGTCGGCAAACAATGATCAGGCAATCGCCGATCTTTTTGCAAAATTTTTTCAAACCACCTATTCCCAGGAAAGCTACCCAGGTCAAATGTATCCATATAGTTTACCAAGGTCGAATGGCATTTTCTGCCCTTTGTTTAATGAAGGCTCCTTACTTTATGAACTTCAATTAGTTAAGCCGGTATTCTCACCGGGCCCTGACGGAGTTCCCGGCTGTGTACTCAGGTACTGTGCCGAGTCTCTCTGCGGACCTTTGCTTAAACTATTCACTCTATCTATCCATTCTTCTAGCTTTCCCCCCATCTGGAAGGAATCCTTTATAATTCCTCTCCATAAGAAAGGTAGCAAGTCTGACGCTAAAAACTATAGAGGTATATCTAAGTTATCCGATATTCCTAAAATGTTCGAGAAACTTTTAACTCCGCACTTGCAGCATCTTTGCAAATCACTTATATCTCCAGCTCAGCACGGATTTATACGGCGACGATCAACAACCACTAATCTTTTAGAGTTCACCTCCTTTGTAATTAAAGGCTTCCAAAGTAACTTGCAGACGGATGTTATTTACACTGACTTCAGTAAGGCATTCGATTCCGTAAACCATTCTCTTCTTGCACAAAAGCTCAACCTTCTAGGGTTTCCGCCCAATCTGTTGAGATGGATTTCTAGCTACCTGTGTTCTAGGTCTCAAAGGGTCCTTTTCAAAAACTCCGTATCTTTACCTGTTATGGTTACTTCTGGAGTACCAAAGGGTAGCCATTTAGGCCCCATACTTTTCACACTCTTTATTAATGACCTGCCTTCTGTATTAACAAATTCTCGAGTACTTATGTATGCGGATGATGTTAAACTCTGTGTCCAGTATAAGGACATTTCATTTCACTCTCGCTTGCAATCTGATCTCAATAGCTTTCAGTCATGGTGCTGTGCAAATATGTTACAACTTAATGCCTCGAAGTGCAATGTAATGACTTTTTATCGCTCCAGCCTTTTCCTGGCTCCTTACACCCTCTGCGGTAGTTCTCTTGAGAGAATTACATTGGTTGATGATCTAGGTTTTAAACTAGACCCCAAGTTAAAGTTTTCTGAACACATTTCTACCATGGTAAATAAAGCCATGGGTGTGCTTGGGTTTTTTAAAGAGGTGGTCGAAGGAATTTGATGACCCCTATATAATGAAGACTCTCTATATCTCGCTTGTTCGTCCGATTTTAGAACACGGATCATGTGTATGGTGCCCTTAGTACACTATACATCAGGACCGTATTGAATCAGTATAGAAAAACAAAAAATTTTAAAACAAAAGTTCTGCTTTAGAAAAATAAAATAAATTATCATAAACCATTTCTAAACCCCATATCTCTCAGAGAAAGTTAGTTATGTTCGAAGGAAAAAATAGTGTCGGGTGCTGTGATTTGTGTATAATTCACACACATACATAAATGTTAATATTAATGTTGTATTATTATTTTGTTATTTTAATCTAAGAATACAATGAGAATAGGACAAGGACCATGTCTTAGCTCAACATTTTCCCGATTTCCCCGACTGACGCTTAAATTATGCAAGTTAATTTGCAGTTGCTGCAGCTGAAAATGATGACAAGACACATACTGCCTGCTGAGCTCAGGACTTTGGCTCGGGCAGGCAAGTGGCAGAGGCAGAGGCAGAGGCAGCGGCAGCCTTACAAGAGTTATATCCCGCAGACCGGAGTTGACATAAATTGCGTTTACAGCTAGTCCTGCCTGCCCCCATCAGGTATACCCACGGTGTCCACGGTGGCTATTTAACACATTACTACAGACTTTCAGTGCAGGAGGGAGAGAGGAGTTGAATCTACAACGGAAGGAAACTGAAGTCTTGGTGTCGGTCTGGAGGTGGAACTGGAATTGAGTGTCAGATTGTCAGATTGTGTGTTGGCCCCTGGTTTCGACTACACAGTCGTGCTTGCTCTTTCGCAAAATTCTGAAAGGGCAAAGGTTGCAAGGGACAGGCTGGTTGGTTGACGTCAAAGTCGATACGGATCATGATTTTCTCAATAGGCATTTACAGTGACTGTAAAGTGGGAAAAAGCTTTCAGGATGTTAAGAAAAGAAAGTAGAATACCATTTAGAATATAATCATCAAATAAAACGAGAAGGGACGAATGTTCGATGATCTGATAGATACAGTCATTCCCTAAGGAATCAGTTCAGTTTTTATTTATCTTCAAAATTGTAGATTTGGGAGGTTTTCGCCCTTTTGCGGGGGCGGAAAGCGGCAGTGCGAAATTGAAATACACCTGTAACAGTGAGAACGTACAGAAGTCTGGATGCAAAATGTTGTGGCTCTAGATTTTAGAGTCTCTGACGCCCAGATCGACGGATAGACAGACATGGCTTGATCGAATCTGCTATTGATGATGATCAAGAAGGTATATACTTTATGGGGTCGGATACGTGTCCTTCCCTGCGTTACATACATCAAATTTTCCCTCGAGTAATGGGTATAAATCAAAATGGCACCCAGTACTACATCTGTACCGTAGCCGTTATTTCTCAAATTTTACATTTTTTCTTCATCTGCCATCTACATCTACAACACTTCTCACGACAACACGCCCCCTTCCCTAGACCCACACACTGCAAACTCACGGCAGAGGCAGAGGCAGCGCCCGCACACAAACAAAAACTTATATAAGCTGCGGGACGGGGTGGGTTAAAAGTCGGCAGAGGCAGAGGGACTGCAGAGGCAGGGGCCGAGTGAAGCAGAGTGTGAATGAGAGAATGTGAAAAGAACAAATATAAGCTGCGGGAAATTTAGCCACTGGAAATAAATTTGTTCATTGTTTCTATAATAATGATCCAATCGGATTCCAATTTGGTGATTTGATAAATTAAAAATTGTAGATTTGGGACCTTTGCGGGTGCGGAAGGGGTAGGGATAATTTTTGAAATACACTTGTAACAGTGTGAGCATACAGAAGTCTGGATGAAAATTTTGGTGACTCTAGCTCTTGTATTCTCTGAGTACTAGGCGCTCAACAAGACGGACGGACAGACAAACATTTATAATGGGGTTATAACTATTTAAAATTTTTACTTAATTACAAATATAAGATAAGACAAGAAACATAAGTACATTAGAGGACGAATAAGAGTAATATAAGCAAATATAATTATGTATTCTATTATGTATGGGAATAGAAAACAATTAATTATTAGTATGGGAAGAATAAGTATACTTTTACATTTTAATCACTCTTATTGTAATATAACTCTTATGATTTTACTTACTCGTATTCTAATCCTTTCTCTAATTCTTGTAGTTACCATTTTACATTTTTCTTGCTAAAATTCATTGGTAAAGATCAAAAATGTCGAATTCTATGGTATATTGATTAGTTTTGCATAAGTCTCTACAAAACTTCTAATATGGGGCAATGAGAACTCCAAGCAAAAACACATTGCCAGCACGTTTTTGCTTTAAAGTTTCCTTTATGTATATGATGTATATTTATTTCCAAACACACATACAAAATAAATTGCAAACTTGTGTGCGTGTGTGTTTTCACTTCAGTTATTGCTTAAAAAATTAAGCAACTGACAAAGTGAAGAAGTGCAACTTGATTCGCATTGATTGATGGAATGTCCGTGAAATTACGTAAATGAAAGCCGCAATGGGCCAGCTTCAGTCCTAGTGGAAGTGACAGTGCAGGGCAATAACCGAACAATTTTCATTTCTCAGTCGAGTGAAATAAGCATCGTGGACAGGCCGGACAAGGAAATCGAGGAAGGAAGCTGTCAGTCGTCAGGGAGTCTGGCTGGTGACTTAATATTAAAACGGATACGAAATAATGGCATTGAAGTGGCACATCGCAGTGGCAGTGGCAGGCTGTGTCGCAGAGGCAAAGGAAGAGCAGCTGCGTTGGGTATTCCAATTGGCATTGGGATTGGGATTATCGTTGCATATGGCAATACACGGCCATTCAATCAGGTAATTAACATTAATTATGATATAAGCTCGTCGACTGGAATCATTTTCCTTTTGGCCATGGCCACACATACTTCATTTCATTTGGGTCCGCATTAAAAGCATTTTTGCGGCAACAGCTCCCGAAATTCAATTTCTGTTACTCCTTACACACATTTCTCCCAATTTTTCCCACTTGTCCCACCCCAATGGCTACCATTTCTGGTTTTTCTTCGACAATTTGCGCTGATGATTTCCCTACAGGCTTTTTGGGAAGGGTGCGGTGGGGGTCTGTAATTAATGCGGATTATTCTGCTCTCCAGCATGGGAATTTGTGAGGGAATCAGCCATCAAATATGTGAATGTATTGATATGACAATTTGGTGCACAATCTATTTTCCAGTCTGCTAATTGGAAGGTAAAATCCCCGGAGATACGACCAGGTATGTGGCTCTACATTTTCGGTTTGCTTTTGTAACATAAATATTACGTTTTGATGGCCCGTCATTCAATATTCAATCGAATAACACTCACACACCAAATTTTATTCAAAGTCGATATATGTATTTCCTAAATAAAAATAAACCTACAACTATTTAAAACCATATCTGTCTGTCCGTCCATCCGTATTGTTGAACGGCTGGATATCAGAGACTATAAAAGCTAGAGCCACCAAATGTGATGCACCAAATGCATCCAGACTTCTGTATGAAAATCTGCCACATCCAAAATGTTTAAGATATCTATATCTATATCTATCTATATAGGAAGGACTATATCTACCACGTATTCAAATGGTGATCAACATTTCGATGATCTGATAGATATGGTCATTTCCTACGGAATGGCGTTTTTAGGTTTCTTGTAAATTGTAGGTTTGGGAGGTTTTCGCCCTTTTTCGGGGCTGGAAGGGCTCATTTTTTAAATACACTTGTAACAGGGTGAGCATACAGAAATCTGGATGCAAAATTTGGTGACTCTAGCTTTTATGGTCTCTGAGATCCAGGCGCTCAACAAGACGGTCATACAGATGTACAGATGTACAGAGGGACAGACAGAGAGACATGGCTCAATCGACTCGGCTATTGATGCTGATCAAAAATATATAGTTCATGTCAAGAATATATAGTTTATATATATATATATTATATAGCTTCTCACACGTCCCTTCTCTTTTTTTTATTTTTTGCGCTCATTTTATTATTTAATTAAAACTCATCGTGGAATCTGTCACTCATTGCGTACAATTTATGAAAAAGTATAAAATACATTCAAATACAAATACATCCAATCATGGGCGGACTCAGACATATCAGTGGAGAATATGTTTACAAAATATTAGGTATCAGTGGGTTCATATGTATGTACATATACTTATCAGTTCTACCTTACCTTACTTATACCGCTTTTGAATAGCTGCACAGATGGAAATATATTCCAATCAATATATCCACATTTAACGAGTAGGAGACGTGAGAAAAACTCCTATACCCAGTACTCAGTCTGTATATACATACTATGTACAGATGTAGGTACGTACATACATGTGTCTGTATCCTTTAAATTTTGTAAAACAACAAAAACAAAAACACAAATCGGCTATTGGGGTTGGGTGGATAGGCACTGGACATGAATTTCGTCATTCTGGCAATCATAACGTTCCAATCTAATCTGAATTAAGGGATCTGATAGGTATGGACTTTCTCTACTATAAACTGCGTTTATGGGTTTCTCTTATCTTTAAACTGTGGATATATGTAGGAGATGAAACTATGGTGAGTCTAGAGTCTAGAGTTCTTACACTCTCTAAGAACGAGGTGTCAAAAAAGACGGACAGACAGACGGATATAGAATCCGATATTGATGCTGATCATTTATATAAATATATTTCATGGGGTCGGAAACGTTTCATTCGGAGCGTTACATACATCAACTTTCGACCACAAATACAATATTCCCCATTTACTATTCGAGTTCCGTGTATAAAAATGTACTGCTGTTCGCATTCCTTTTAAAGATTTTGAATTTTTAACGAACTATTTCGCATGCATTTTGTGGCTCAGTTTTTATGGAATTTTCCATTGACATTTCCATTTTCTGCTGTGAGGGTCACACAGCAGCGCGAATGCGGTTTGTAAGCGCTCAAAGTCAATTAGTGTAATTAATTGTTCACTTCACGCTGCCTTCTCTCCATGCAAAAAAAAAAAAACAAAAAAAAAACGAAAGAAAGAGAAACTAGAGAAAACACTGTGTACCAAAAAGAGAGACATTTTTTGTATATTCCTTTTTGTGTGTATGTGTGAGGCAAATATTTTGCTAAAAAAAATGTCACAATATGCAGCCATCGAAATTGCCGCTACTCTGTGATTGCCACGAATTTTAATTTTCTCTGCGATTCTGTTTTAAGGCGAGGCAAAACATAAAAGACCAAAACAGTTTTTTGGTAAAAAAAAAGTATATATATATATTTTTAATGGATAATAAGACCCACACGACTGTACTGCTTCCAATTAAATCTACATGTTTATAAAAATTTTTCTTTACATCCAAGCTCCCATTTAAGACACAGAACCTAATCCACGAACACCACACATTTTCCAAGAAGTAAATATATTAAGAATAGCAGCGCCAACAATTAAGATGCAGAAATGAGTTTCTTATTTCCCCATTAGGTGCAAATCTGCAAAAAGGCGAAGGGAGACGAACAATCAGACAGCCACTGTTGAAAGTAGCAGCAGCGAGTTAGCAGCGGGCTGTTGTTAACAGCCGGAGCTCGCTCGCGCTCTCATTCCCTACGCTCTCGCGCTCTTCCTCTTTCCTGGCGCTCGCGAGCTGGCGGGCAGCCAGCCGCTAAGCTAAGCTCAGTTTTCTACACACCCCCGTACATTCCGGTACACGAGAGTCGAATTATACATCTGTACATACATCCATACATACAAAACATATACCATTCTACACCCGAGCCGTTTCGAGTGCATAATAAACCACCATAAATATCAACATACTGTGCCTCTTCATTTCGGGACGCTTGGACTTTCCGAGGAGTTTATCTGCAGCGAGACGAAGCCGCCCTCCTACGAACAGCCACTTAAATCACTTCCTATGCCAGCCCTAGAATTGCCTAATAAATTATGGAAATTGTTTGAAACTCAAGAATAAAAGAAAGAATCAAAGAGTTTGTGAAAGAATGCTCATTGAGAATTCCCATTCCCATTTAAAGCAATTATATGAAAGGGAAAATGCCTCTTGTAAAACTACTCTACACACTCATACTTTTTCCATTGTTTAAGTAAACTCAATGACCGCATTTGCATGTGCAATCCATTTTACACCACTTTGCATATTACGGGTACAATGTGGCATGCAATAAATCAACTTGTTCCAGAAATTGGGATCATCTCTTTCGAGGTACGTGTTCATCACCATGTAGGCCCGCAGTTCGCTGTCCAAATCATAATAGTCCTCCACCTCGGGATAGAGGACAACAATCAATCGTTTGCACCGATCCCTGGAATAGCATGGAGAGCGAGGTGGAACTCCAGTCGGCCTCAAGTGAACTTTAGGAAGTGATTCGTCATCAGGATGATGATTCGCCTCGAATCTTTCACGGATTGGCTGATGCACTCGGGAATGGACTCGCCAACGAGCCAGTCACGCAGATAGAAGCAGAGTCGGAACTTCTGTCTGCCATTCTCCAGTCTTTCCACAAACTCCTCAATCAGATCATCGTCCTTGTGGCTGAAGGATAGAAACGCATCGAACTTTTTCCTTTCGTCGAGTTCCCGTTGGACAGCGAGGCTTAGGCACACATCGTGCTCATAGAACCAGATCAGGAGGGACTGCTTGAAGTAAAGCATCAGGTTTATGATCAGGATCATTAACATGAACGAAAGGGTGAGGGTCACAGAGTGCACAAGGCCAGAGGGGCAAATGTCACTCTCCTCAGTGTATATCAGAAGATTTCCTGTGTCCCCGAAGGTGATATTTGAGACATCTCAGATTTTTGGACATCCTGCCTTTACAAATCCCAAGAAATCTTTCTCCTGGCAAGTGCAAGTCCATGGATTGGCAGACAGAAATAGCCTCAGATCTGACAATTCCTTTCTCTTTTCAAGGAACTCTGGAGTCTCCCTGTTGAGTGCGGCTATTTTGTTATTTCGAATGCCTAAATACGTAAGATTGTGGCATATTATGGAGTTCCACCAGTCGATTGCTGGACACAAAGAGTCGTCCCACATTCGCGTACCCTGAAATAAAAGGGTGGTTGGGCCGTATGTCGGCAGAGGTAGTCAACAATGAATTCCATGGAGTAATAATTTCTGAGGCAAATGCAGGCGTGATGACAATCTCCATGGAAGTGGAAAAACTCCAAGGCAACCGAATATTTCCGATAGGCTTTTCGTTCCCGTAGAATCGATAGGAAACTTTTCATCTTCCAGAAGCAATTCCAGGGATCTTCCGTTAGTTTTATGGTTCGTCCATGTTCTGTGAGAAAATTGCTAACTTGGCTGTCGCTTTTCTCTTGAAACTTTGATATGAAATTGGAGTAGTCCGAAAATTTACCCTCATCGCAATACGGAACGAACCGATTGACATAACTATTTATGTCGATATTTTTGGCTAGATAGCTCACCGGGTTTTTCTCGAGTGTTGAGATGTCGTTAAAGGCAATGCTCAGATACTTAAGATGTTTCGGGAGCTGGTCTATCCGTAGGTCACGCAGTTTGTTGTAAGAGACATCGAGTCGGAACACATAATCATAGCCGAAGTTATAGCCAGTTTCCGAAGATTGTTTCCGCGAAAATTAAGGCTTAAAAGTCCTGAAATCGGCCTTGGCAAAGCCGGAATTGTGTACAAGTTTCTACCGCTGCAATCAATTATAAACTCCCTATCGTACTGCCCATATTTGCATGTGTATATATCCGGCCGTGTACTCCGCGTGTGAATATGCAAGAGTGGAGTTTCTCATTGCACATAAATGCAGTGACATATTCATGGGGATCAAATTTTGAACCCTGAATGTACTTTAGTTTCGAGTAGCTCTCTAAATATCTCGTTTCAATCGCAGCCTCTGTGCCTTCCATAACAAAGATCTCCAAGGTATTCCGCAGAGTCTCAGAACTGAAACAAAAAAACAACAATATACCAAAAGAAACCACGACGTGATCATACGAACCTCAAGAAACTTTGATCGTTGATAATTGAGTTATTAAAATGTAATATTTTCAAGCTTGTAAAATCTTCAAACGTTTTCGCTGTGAGATTTTTCCTTTAATCCTTGAAAAGTGAAGAATTTTAATTGAGATTTGCCTCTGAAAATCTCATATTTCATCCAGAACTCGGGATGTTGAGACTTTCCTTCATAACGAATTTGAATTGCTTTCAGGGTATTCATCGATCTTTGAATATTACTGTTTAAGGTATGTGAATTTAAGGAATTCTCAAGGGAAAAAGTGTAGATTAAAGCCAAAAGAATAGGCCCTGTTGTAAAATTGAGCTCAGTATTTCGTATTTTAAGACTTGGGAAACCCCAAGATATCTAATATAATCTATTCCAGGGAGAAATATATCATAGTGAGAGTTCCGAATTCCTGTCACTATCAAGCTGTTGAGTTTAGTTTCACTTTCATTCGAAATTGCGGTTAAATTCAACCCCGTAGACCCTCGACTGTCCATCCACTTGATCCTTAAATTCTCCGATTGTATTATTCGTTTTGATGCACTTTTTATCAGTGGAAGTGCAAGATCCCTGACAATCGATTTCACAGTAATCCTCTGGGATAGCCAGAAAAAATGAACCCGCTTCGGAGATCGTACAGAGATATATCCTTGTGTTAAAAACAAGAGAAAGAAATGCCAATATATTCCGCGACATTTTACAATGCAACCTCTAAAGATGGAAGTATATTTTACTCTAATTATTGTGGGGCACAGTAGCAATGTAAATGAATGTTCTTCCATTTCCCAAACAGTCATTTGGGATTTTAGAGCGTTTCCCTTTTAAAAATGTAAGCGACTCCCTACAGGGTAATTAAAAACGAGAACGGCCGTGTGAGATGCTTCTTACGCGTCACAATATTTATACCAGGTACTAAGGACCGTACTAAAATTAACTTTTAACAGTGTGAGAATACAGCTATCTGGATGCAAAGTTTGGTGGCTCTAGCTTTTATAGTCTCTGAGATCCAGTCACTCAACAAGACGTACGGACGGACAGACGGACGGACAGACAGACATGGCTATATGACTCGGCTATTGTTGCTGATCAAAAATATATACATATGTACAAATACTTTATGCGGTCGGAAACGTTTCCTTCTCTGCAATATACCCTATTTACTCTTGGACTACCGGGCATAAAAAACATTGCTTGTGATAATAATACTGTCGTTAATGGAAAATATCTTTAAATACAAAAAAAAAAACCAAATCGAAATTTATTATATCTTTGGTGAAAATGTTAAAAATGCAATTTAAACTCCAACCATGTAACGCTTCCCGGATGGGATCCCAATTGAACCGCAAAATAGGCCTAGAACCCATCAAAATCAGCCACAGATTTGGAGTATGTGGAGCAGAGCAGAACCAGCAGCAGAGTCGGAGCTGACAGAGAGTCTAAGGCAATGTTTCTGTTGGATGGTCAAGCGAAAATAGGAAATTGTCCAAAGTGCAGTAGGTTCTTCCCGTAAAGTGTCTGGGTTTGGCTGCACCTGGGGGAAATCAAGCGGCACCGTGCATCTCTTGCAGGCTCTTATTCTGCCACTTGGACGGTTGCTGTAATTGAAATGAAAACTACCACAAACAAGAATAAAAACAGTTACAACCGGCACAAAAGTGGGCTCCCCCCTGTGTGTGAGTGTGGCTGTGTTTCCAGTAAATGGTTTATGTATTTGACTGTAGGAGGGGCTCTGGGCATAAACAAAAAAACAATTGAACTCTGGCATCCATGCAGTCTCAATACGTACAAGATGCTGAAAAATTAGTCAGTCTGCCACTACGAGAATATATGTATTTACTTTGAGGGGTTAGAACGTTTCCTTCTGTGGGTTACATACATCCACTTTTTCGCACATATGAAATATACCCTACTTACTCTACAAGTACAGGGTATAGAATAAATATCATTAGACCATTTCTAAGCCCCGATATCTTCCAGAAAAAGTTTGGTTCGTTCCTTGAGAAAAAATCGTGTAGGCATTGCGAAAGCTTTTTATGCCAATTGCATTTTAGATGGATACTCAAAACACATACGAGCACAAAATGCACTGAAACCCTAAGGTCCGTTTTATTTCTTTTGTATGTTAGATTGTCTATTACCTTTTTGTTTCGCCCACAGAAGGTCGCTGCTCGTTGGATGCGCAAAGATAAGGCGAAGGAAGCAAAGCATCACCATTATGCAAGAAACTAAATTTCACTTTAAGCAGGCCATTAAATGCGGTGTGAGTATGAGTATGTGTACACAGTGCAATGTTTGACATGTCAGGGCACCTGTGCACTATGTGCTAATTACTTATTTATATCGCTCAAAATTACACACGACACGAAGCATCTGTAGCAGCAGCAAGAAGTGGGCCTACTCGTTGCATGCTTTGTGGCGGCCCAGCGGCTGAATATGTGTGTATGTGTGCAATGAAGATTTTTCAAGCATCTCCCAGGTCCCAGTTCTGGTCTCCCAGGTTGCTGGTGCTCCCCAGATCAGTGGAATCCATCCATCAATCTGCTTGGATACGAATAGCATCTCGTTCTCGGCATCTCTCAATCAGTTCCCAATTGACCGTGTAATGTGCTTCCCCTTTTCGGGTTATATGAATGAACAGATAGTTTGCTTGAAGTTATCTTTTCTTATTTGCCAGCTACGTGAGCATTTTACTCGAGTGCTCCAGAAAATTTACTGTTTGGATCTACACAATTTTCTGCCATTTTAACTTGTATGCGGGCTTAGATCTAAAGATAAAAATATACTTTCATTAATCCCAATGTTTGGCTAAGGATTTTGGTATCTGCACAATGGAAAATAAGTTTATCCAAGAGTTTTGCTGTACGTTTTTTGATGGACAACCCTGTCTGTCAGGAGCTCACAACTCCTGCCAAAAACAAACACACACACATTCCAGTTCAGTTACTGCTGCACTCCTTCGGTTTCTGTTTCTCTCATTGTTTTGTGTCACTTTCTGGGCATTTTGGGTCTGGGGCTGGGACCTTTTTTTTTAGATTTGCAGTGTCAACGACACTTTTAAAACGAACATTGCACATAATTTTTGCTAAATGCAACTGACAGCTACCGCAGCAGTCACCGATGATGATATGATGATGTTTGATGGAATTTTCGGGGGATTATTTTTGTGAATTTTAGCAGGGTTTCTAACGGATTTTTGGTTGGGGAATAGCATCTGTATTTATTTGTGGCTGATAACTTACCAATCAGTTTTTAAGAACGATATATTTTTCAAGATTCTTTCATTTGTTGCTTGCTTTCGAATTCTTCTGAGATCTGTTATTTTCTGATAGATTTTTCCCCCTGCATTCCCAGCTTTTTTATTCCCGGTACTCGAAGAGTAAATAGGGTATATTGTATTTGTGCGAGTAACGGTTGTATGTAATTCACAGAAGGAAACGTTTCCGATCCGACGAAAAAATGTAAAATTTGACAAAAAAAACGCAAAGGTACAGATTAAGTACTGAGTACCGGGTGTAAAAGTTGTGACGCGTAAGAAGCGTCTCACACGTCCCCTCTCGTTTCATCGTTCGATGCCAATTTTCTCGATTCATTTTAAGTATTCTGTAATGGTATCCTCATCCAATTTCAAATTGAAAAGTAAATGAGTATTGACCTGAAATGACAACTAAAGCGAATTCCGTAAAAATCAAACACGTACGGAAAGCACTGGCATCCCCTCCATAAAGCACCCAGCAATCCCCATATACCATCTCTTATCATATTTCCGCCTTCATGTTCAAATATTTTCCCAGGCATATCGCCATCGTCTTCGGTACCGTGTTCCGGCCATCGTCTGGGTGTGCTTCTGAGCCCCTGGAATTTCACTTTCAGCAGCAGCGCCTATGCTGCAAATGCATTCTTTGGATTTCTTGTTGCACTGCCTTTGGCGCCTCCTCTTGCAACACACACACACTCCCTGTGTACCCGTTAGGGACCCTGAGACTTCAGTAAATTTATTGCTTTCGTCGCCAAAGTAAAACATAAAGCGACGTCATTAAGTTATGTCGGTGCTGCGGTCTTTGAGGGTGGGTGTAAGAAAATGTCCAAATCGTACTGTTGTTCTTGTTGTTCTTTTTTATGTTGCCATGCCTGATTTTTCCACCTGCATCTGGCACGTATCAGGCTTCTTCCATTCGCTGCCAGTGGTTTTTCATCTCTTTTTTGTGTATGTGTGGCAGTATCAAGAGGAATTCAACAAAGTGCAATGCAAGTTGATCCCTTTATTTCAAGAAAGAAACTGTAAAGGAAGGAGTTTTAGCCGTAGCTATGAGGTAGGGTTATGTGTGTGGAGCATAAATTATACTGATTTTGGAATTAAGGAAAAAGTTCAGTTCAGGTGAAATTTAAGGCAAGGAAATGCTACAAAGATTAAGAACTTCCATAAAAAAAGACATACAATAAAATAAGATTGATAAATTATATCCTACAGAGCCCCAAAATCACACGAATACAAAAGAGCCAATCTAAAATTGCATTGAATTTACCTGACAATTAAATGAATAAAGAAATAAACAATCTATGACGATTTCTATATACATATATCCAAAGTATACATAAAATATTCATATTCGTAGTATGCCATTTTCAAGCTCTGATTCATTTTCGAGTTTTGTGAAGAATAGTTTTTGCATAGTGAAAATGTGAAAAGTATTTGCATATTATATGAAAAGACAAAATTGTGTACGGTTTGGTTCAGAGAAAACGAATTTAAATTCGGCCAAACAATCAGAGTACGGGTTAAGCTGAAAGTTCAAAATCAAATCGATAGTTCAGGCTCCACGGGAAGTAAATGACCGAAATCTCCTGCACTGCCATTTCAGCTACACTGCCCCTCTCTCACTCCTGTCACTTTTTGCTCTCTCTCACTGTCTCTGTCTCTCTTCCTGGTTGATAATTGGTACTCAGGCAGTGACCAATTGTATTTCTACTTTATTCTATTTCTATGTTAGGCTGTTGATGCTTCTGCGGCCATATGAAAAGTAAAATGTCGACTGCTGGCTCTCTTTTGGGGTAACATTTTTACGCCAATCAACAAAATATCATGGAACAAAAAACTAGGAACAAGTGGAAGTCATGCAGACGACGTTTCGAATATTTTATACCCATTGATCTTCTGAAGAAGGCATTCCGTTACAATAATACCTGCTAATTAAACTATAGGAGAGCTATTGATCCTATTTGTTTTGATATATGCTTTGGGGGTTGTTAGGGATCAAAGCGTTTCGTTGTGAAAATAGTGACTTAATCGGAAACTGTCTTTTTTTATCGTAAAGAATGTTGCACGCGTTGCAGGTGTCAGCTGCAGCGGCAATGGCAATGTGATTTTTTGACAATTTTCCCACACAGTCCTGAAAGTTTTTGTTCATTTTTGCCTTTTTTCGGTGTCTGACTGTGGCTGACTTCTCGGGTGCTTTATGTACAGGCATACATATATGTACATTGTAAGTATGTGTGTGTTAATGACCGTGGTCGTAAAAATTGTTCATGCATTTTCCAACAGAATCTGTCAAGCACAAACCAAAATTTAGATAGAGAGAGACTTTTCAAACCTGACTAATGTTGCTTGTGTATTGACCAGAGATTTTTCAGATTTTCGTTGGATGTTTTTCCGATTTTTATGCCCTGCACTTGAAGAGTAAATAGGGGGTGTATATTGATTTGTGCTCGAAAAATGTAACACATAGACGGAAGCGTTTCCGATCAATGGCTGAGACGCTATAGCTATGTCTGTCTTTTTATCTTGTTTGACTATAAGAGCTGGAGTCACCAAATTTTTTGAGAAGACTAATGGGATATCTCCCTGAATCAAATTAGTTTCGAAATATCGCTCCGCCCCTTTTCACCCCACCAAGGGTACAAAGCTCTCATATTCACAATTCTGAAAATAGGGGAAAACTACAAACGCATTTCCGAAGGGAGTGGCCATATCTATCAGATCCCGAATTATGATTGCATAATTATTATAGCCAGAATGAAGCAATTAATTTGCATTGCACTATAGTCCCAATGACCACTTTTCTTGTCCTTAATTAATAACTCGCGAAAAATCAAGATTTTTAGATTTAGTCTTTTGATATTAGTTAAGAATAGGAAGGAGAAGGTTTTTTGAAAAAATGGGAGTGGCAGCTCCTTTTTTTAAGGGAAAATCGGTTTGTAATTTTTTTTCTCAAAATGTTAGAAGCAAAAAAAGGATAAAAATATGTTTAGCAGATCAAGATTCTATAAAAAAAAGTCGTAGCACGAATTAAAACAAGTTAAAAATCTAAGATAATCGAATTTTTTCTATTATTAAACAATATTACACAGACTACACTCTACATCACCACCAACCACTAGGTACCGTTCACATTACAAAACACTTAGTAAAAAGCCTACTGAATACTGAATCGTATTTGTGAAATTATGAGATATTTAAAACAGCAAGAAAATTGGTACGTTTTCACTGCGCATGCTGTGCAATAATGACCGCTAGGTTTCACAGAAGATTTCTCGAAGGATAGATTTCCCATCTATGAAAATTTCTGGAACGCAACTTTGATGGTCAATCTTTTTCTAATACAGAGCGCCAAAAACCGCGTCTTGGCTTTAAATTTTAAAAATTAGCTTTTGGCAAAAGTGGTCATTGGGACCATAGTGATTTGGCTTCCTCCCAACCCTCACAACATCTTTGCTTAAGCTTGTATATTGTTGTCATTTTCTCTCGCTCGCAATCTCTGCCTCGTTCAGTATGAATCTCTGGGGGGAGTTGGCGACTTAAATGGGCGTGTTGGTGTGAGAAGTGATGTAGATGCAGATAACATGTAAAATGTAATACATATAGAATAAAAAACACATGGTTACATGCATACATATGTACATATGAAAGTTCATAAATACATATGAATTTACATAATTACATACATACATATGTATATACTAGCTTAGTATCGGGTATAAAAGCGTTTTTATGTTCCTTCTTGTTTTTATTCGCTTGTTCAATAGACTTGGACTATAATTTGAAGTCATAAATGGGGAAATTTTAATGTATGCTGAATAGTACTGGATAGTAATAGTACACACTGCATACGCAATATAAATAATCTTTATATAATCTTATAGTCCAATTAATCTCTTTCTTTTTAATACGGCCATATTCATACCTTTTTTAGCTGTATTTTTCTCTCAATATTTATCAATATTTCATGGGACAATCCAAACACTTTTTTCTCAGGAAAACGCTTACTGAATTTTAAGCATTATAATCTAATAAGAAGACACAAATTCGTTTATTCGCTAAAATCTGCTCCTTTTCGCTCGCTTAGAGCTTAGGTTATGGCATTTATTATTAAACAAGTTGTCAATATGCTCTGGGCCACTATTAGCCAGCTAGGCCAATTCCCCCAGCGCGCCAAAGAAAAGGAAATCAAGTTCCCCCTAACAAAGATGTTGGTAGAGATACACACATACCTAGAAACTGTTAAATGGCTTCTGGCATTGATATGCGGCGGCTGCCAGCTTAAGCCGTGCCCAAAATCGATTTCCACGGAGACATATGAAGAGAGAGGGATAGAGACGGCGGGTACCCCTCCGGTCGAGCAATTTTCGACAAACTTTCTAAGCCAAAAATTATGCGAGACAGTAGGCAAGGGCATGTGGAAGTTTTTGCATTTCCATGCAAATGCGCATATAGTCAAATCAATGACTTTGTCACTACTTTGTAAGTTGTTTTTTTGAAAAAAACGAGCACCAAACATGTTTGGGATATGGAAAACAAACAAGTAAGAGTACCATTGTTACTATAATGACTATGATATACCCAGGTCTCAAGTGTTTTTTTTTTTGTACACGATCAGGAAATTATTACAAAAAAATTAATCTAGAAATGGAATATATGTAAATAGTTGCGGTGAAGGAAATATATTTAGAAATATATTGCTTAACTAAGGAATAAGATGAAAACTAATTGAAAAAAGTAAGGGCGATTTGAGACGGCTCGTACACGTCACAAATTTTATTCCCAGTACTCAGTCAGTATATCTGTAACTCAGTGGTTTTTTTCGAATTTTACATTTTTTCTAAATCTGTCATCTACAGATATAGACTCGGTTGATGCTGAGCACGAATATATGCATTGTTGGGTCGAAAACGTGCATCTCCTTCTGTGTGTTAAATACATACATCCACATTCGCCCAAAAATTAAATATACCCTATTTACTCTTCGAGGTACTTATAAACATTGGTATGGGAAATATTAAGATTGACATTCCCAGTTCCGATCTGAGTTCCTTCTGAGTTTATTCAAGTTCGATAGTAATGATTTTTAGAATGTGATTTTGATTATCATAATTATAAAGCTTTCTTTAAAATTATAAAAACTTTTGCAATTTTCTTAAAAATATTCCGATTAGGATGAGTTGGATCAGTTAGGTTGGGTAACATTGTCAACCTATATTCCCAAACTACAGATTTTACAGCTCTCTCAAAACTCCGAAGAAACACCATGAATTGTAAGAACACATGGTACACAGATAGCCACAGCGTAAAAAGATTTCTGGGACTATCATGAGCAACGAAACTTGCGTTAATGATGATCAACTGTTAGGCTAAAGTTGCCACCGGTAAGTAGGTTCTGTCGAATGTACTTTCCCCACCAGAAACCAGAGCCCAGCACCTAAAGCATTAAGCCAATCACCATTAGTGTAATCGCATTTGGTATTATGTATTTGTCGGTCTCTGTCGAGCAGTGTCTGGCCTCCACCTAAGCTCCACTACACTCCTAGTATATGCTTCTAACGTTCCCGCATAAATTGAACCAGGTCAAAAGACCCAACGGCAGACAACGTTGTTGCTGTCACTGTAGTTTTCGTCGTCGCGGTAGGTTTGTCCCTTCGATTAAGTGAATAGAGGCTGTTGCTGTTGTTATTGCTTCTGTGCACTAAGTGGATGTACATATGTAACTCACAGAAGGAAACGTTTCCGACCCCATAAAGTATATATAGTCTTGATCAGCATCAATTTTTTTCGACTTTTCCTGAGACTTAAAAATAATAATTTTGATAAAAAGAATAACTCACAAAAATCAACATTTTTACATTTTAAAGCGTAATATTTTTCAGACGGTACGCTTAAATAAAGTTGAAATAAAGAAGCGCTTGCTCTAAAAAAACCTTTAAAAAAATAGACCAGAATTTAAAATATTAAAAAATAAGGGTTTTTCCGTAAACAAAAAACCATAATTCAAGTAAATTTAAAGCCCTCAGTCTATCAGAAAAAGTCGGTTTGGTTCGAAGCGGAAACAATAAACATGTAAACAAATAAAGAAAAGACCTAGCTTTTTTTCCTGAAGGAAAGTTGCAACCACTTGCAGCCACGAAAGAAAACGAAAGAAAACGAAAGAAACGATTACACATTTATCCAACAATTGGATCATCCTTTATCACTCCCTCTATCGCATCTTTATATCTCTCTCTCTATCTCTCTCGCTCTCTCTCTGTGGCATTATTGTGTATTTTCTATTGTCAAATTTACTGCCATGGATGCAATACGTGTTTTGCACTTCAATGATGTCAACCCTTAACCATCCATAAATACTCCAAAAGTCCCTATACTCCACTCTCCCTTTAAAAATCTAAAACCCAGTGCGGTTGGGTCTCTCAACTTGAGTGGCATTTGTCAATTTAAGCAAGCAAGTTTGCTGATGACTAGTAACAAATCTCGCGATAAACTCCACAGCGTCACGCCATGCGACTGACTGACAGGCAGACAGACATATGTATGGTACATTTGTGGTAATGAAGTTGAAATAAATTGTCTCTTTGAGGTGGGGGAAAGGATGGAAAAATGCTGGTCAAACTTATGTTGTTTATGTCCATAAATCTAATTTTATTTTATTTATTTTTTTTTTTTTCTCTCTCTTTATATTTACAATCTGTTTTTAAACAATAAGTAAATTGTATAAATCTAATTGAACAACTTTTCCCAGGCACTTTTTGACAACCCAGTCAAAAACCCACACATAGGGAGACAGAAGGCTTAGATGTTTTAAACCGCCCTCTGACTTTTCTTTCGGTGAACAATTTTCATTGGGAAAACCTTGGCTTTCTGCTTTCAGTAGTGTGCTTTGGAAGAATTTTCAATTTTCTCTCAATTCCTACAAATAGCCTTTGGACATTTTCCTAACTGGATTTTGGTATACCGGTACTCGAATAGTAAATGGGGTATATTGTACTTGTGGTCGATATGTACGTAACGTTCAAAAGGAAACGTTTCCGACCCTATTAAGAATATGCTGATCAAGAATATATATACCTAATAGGGTCGGAAACTTTTCAATAGCCGAGTCGATTGAGCCATGTCTGTATGTGCGTCCGTCTGTCTGTGTCTGTGTCTGTGTATTTAGAAAATGAGCCCCGCCCCCTTCCGCCCCCGCAAAAGGGCGAAAATCTCCCACAGTCCCAATTTGGAAGATAAAAGAAAACTAAAAACACCATTCTGTAGGGATCATTATTATAAAAAAATGGATAAATTAATTTGCAGTGGTTAAACCCACCAAGTCACGCAGTTTTTTTTTTTGTTTTTTTCACATTCCGTCATCCACACTCTGCTCTAGTGGAGGGGGGTAAGCAAAAAAAGCGTGTTGGTGTGAGAAGTGACGTAGATGTAGATGACTTATGTAGAACACATGTAAAATGTTAAAAGTAAAATTTGGAAAAAAGGTACAAACTAAGGTACAGAATTTTTACTGAGTTTCGGGTATAAAAGTTGTGAAGCGTAATAACAGTTTCACACGTCCCTCTGGTTTTTTTTGCCCATTCCCTCTCGCTAACACACTCTGCTTGTGTGCTGTGTTGATTGGTGGGAGGGGGAGCTGGAAAGGCATGACAAGTGATGTAGATGAAAAAACGTAAAATGTAAAATTCGAAAAAATTATAAGGTTAGATACAGATATAGATTATATCTATATACATATGCTGTCTGAGTGTTGGGTATTAAAGTTGTGACGCGTGCGATGCGTCTTAAAAACACGTTCCTACTCGTTTGTTATCGTTTTGGTTTCGTCCTTTTATTTTTGCTGAAAAGACCGGAAAGATTTTGAATTATTTATTTTCAAGATTTTGTTGCCTATTTGTTTGATTGGCTCCGGCTCTTTCGTTTCGTTTCGTTGTCTCGATAAAAGAATTTCAAAGTAGTGGATTCAATTTCTGTGAAAGTTGACCGCCTGGTAGTTTGCTAGATATATAACCCAGGCACCACCCGTGTGTACTCCAATTCAGGCCACGAAATTATCCATGATGAAATTAATATTGATATGCATGCCACATAGTGCCATATGATTTCAATGTGGGCGGAATTATAAGAGACCTAAAGGCGACTAACCAGACACTGGCCAATCAAGAAAGTTTCACCTGTGCTTAAATAGATTGCCTTAAATTTTATTGAGTTAAATGTCGGAAGATTTCAATTTAATTGGTTTTAGTTTTTGAGAGAGACTAAGTATTGAACAGTGGGTTTTAATGGCTCTCTCTATTTTTCTTTCATTGGTATCGGAGTAATGAATATCTTCATGCCAAGCTTTTAGCATTCTCGATGCCCAAAAAAAAAAATTATTAGAGTAATAGAGTAAATTGTATTTGTGCACAAAGTTGATGTATGTAACGCACAGAAGGAGACTTTTCCGACCCAATAAAGTATATATATTCTTGATGAGCATCAATAGCCGAATCGAGAGAGCCAGGTCTGTCTGTCCGTCTGTCCGCTTTGTTTGTCGGCTAGATCTCAGAGACTATCAGAGCTAGAGCCACCATATTTTGCCTCCAGACTGCTGTATGCTCACACTGTTAAAAGTGTATTTAATAAATGAGGAATATTTTAGGCCTCCTACAAAAAAGCGTCTAAACCAAAAACAAGCGTCACTACAAAGAAGATATCTTTCACTGCTTTGGTGTTCCGGAGGTTGTTTCCGATAATAGCGCTCAGTTTCAATGCACTTCTGGAGAAATACAAAGTTAACGGCGTTCAAGCGTTCAAGCCCTTATCGTTCTATGCCGTTAAATTGAAAGGATTCCTTCGACGGGTAACTACGGGTAGCTATGCCGAAATTAAGAATCACGCTGCATAATTTCAGGGAAAGTAAAGCTACGCTTTCAAAACAGCTGAGTGGGTTAAGCTTTCGTTAATGACAGTTGTCAAAATAAGCTTTTACCACATAGTTCTTTTCTTTTCGAATGTTTAAAATTCGGATCGGTTCGTGACCCGTCCTATAGTGAGCCAATTTTCAACGATCCACGGGTGTGAACGAAAAAATAAACAATAAAGAAAATACCTCTGATTCTAGTGAATTTAAATTTCACCTGGCCTAGAGCAATTCCAACATTTTTGGACTGGCGTGCCCCCATCCACGCCTGTGAAAAACTATCAATATACGGACAGATGGAAGTCATAAGGGATCTTGAAATAACCTCTTGGCTCTATTCTTTTCTATACCAATCTGTGAGTTATGAAAGTACCATTTTTTTCTGTTCTCGTTTGTGCCTTCTTTCCGCCAGCTGAACCTACCTGAGCATAAGAGCATAATCATACGCGCCATAGATTTTGATGCTTTTGCTGCTATCGCATACGTGTGCATGCCATGCATTCCATGCAGTTTCTTACAAGGAGAAAATAAAACTAAATATTGTTTTTCTTTGTTGTTGCTTTAAGACCTTATTACATATGCATTTCATTCATCCCATTCATGCATGTATATTCCATATTCAATTTTTTTATATCTTCTATCGCCATTGGAATATGAACATAGATTGTTTTCTCTAATTAGTATGAAATCTAGAGTTTTTGGATGTGATTTGAGATTTTGAATAAGTTTAGCTATTTGCTTTAATATGAACTCCTGCTGAGTGCTACTAACTTGAGGTGGTCATACGTCGTGTAGGGAACGTAGGTGTAGGTATTGCGATATAGACTTTTTCAGCGATCGCCGTATAACTTTGTTGGATTAGCGCGATCATGGAAGGTAGCGCATTCGTGGGCACGTTTCCATCTTGCTCCACAAGATAAATGTCTGGATGCTAAGAGTTTAGTCTATGTTCTGTCTGTTCCTTTTCATTTGTGTTGAATAAACCACTTTTTCATCGCGTGCGAATATTAATAACTTTATGTACGTAGACGACAGCGACTAAACGTTGCATACTTCATTATTCTAGAGGCACACTCTTTTTTAATATATTTCTTCAATTTTGTCTTCGCATACAATTTAAAAGAAATTCCTTTAAATAATAAAAGAAAAAATATCCCATCATCAGCAGCTTTTTTTCTTTTTTGGCATTTCTCTCTTTTGATTTCTAAAGCTCTATTTCTCTCTGTACCCGTCTCCCCTGTCTTTTTAATTTCTGAAGCTTTTGGGTCTATCAATAATTCCAGCCAGATTGCCCGCCACGTTGGGGCTATTATGCTGCATAGTTAGGAATACAACTAGCTTAAGAAATTAAAAGTCGATTACACGGTCTATGGCCTGAGAGCGGCCCATTTCTGTGCGGCGGGAAAGTCTGGCAGGAACTTGCCAACAAGTCGGATGAAAAACATTTCATGCGCATTCAAATGCAAAACAGGAAAACTAATGCTAACTACAGCTGGCAGTAAACAGGGGGACTGCAGCTGCAAGTTAACTTCATGCAGAGATCTTGGCAATTAACAAAAAATAGGACACAAACCAAGCCTCGAGTCTGACCAAAATATATAAAAGAAAATGAAACGAAACCTCGTTGACAGTTTCTGGAAAATGGCAGTAGAGGAAAGGTGCAAACAAGAACAACAACAGCAGCAGCAACAGCTGAAGAAAAATAGAGGCATGCCGTTGCAACAATTAGCTACCACACACACACACCCGAGACCCAAAATGGAACCCAAAAGATTCAACCAAGTTGAATATTTGTCAGCACACACATATGTACATGTTGGCACCCCATATACCATCCTGAACAACGCGAGTGCCATGTCTAGGGGCCACGACAAATTGCACACAATTGCTTTATTTTTAGCTGACATTTTTCTTCCGGTGGCTGCCTTTAAAGCAGTTTTTTTTTTCTTTCTTTTTAAATTATTTTAAAATAATTTAACAGGCAGAAGGAAACGTTTCCGACCCTATAAAGTATATGTACATATTCTTAATTATTATCAAAAGCCGAATCGATATATATAGCTATGTAAGCATGTATATGTATGTACTGCGATGTATGTAGAAGGTATGTGTATGTACATACATCTGTATATGTATACTGACTAAGTACCGCATAAAAGTTGTGACGCGTACAAAGCGTCTCACAAGCTTTCATACTCGTTTTTCCTCGTTTCTTTTCGCTTTAAAATCCAACACAGAAATGTTAGCTTTTTGTTTGGCAGCAAGCAGCAGGAGACGTTTGCACTGCGTGGAATGTTCTTCACATAGGGGCTGCAAAAGAAAAAAAAATTGGCTGTCTCTCTATTGACATGAACATGACCGAAGGTTTAAAAGTTCAACGGCTTAGTGGCAAATTCAGCAGTAGAGTTAATTGAAATCCATTGCCCTCGCTACGATTAAAATAATTTATTCGACCTAATACACGCTTGGAGAGAGAGAGTTCTTATAGTTAGTTAAGACTCCATATTAGTTATTTTTATTATTAAATAATATCCTAGAATTTAAAAGTATTTATGATGGTTTTTAGTTTTTTAACACTACTTGGGACCATTACTCCGCTCAAAGTCTTCTTTAAGAACAATTCGCAGCCACACAATGGCCTAGTCCACTTATTTAGAGAGTGTTATGAGTTATGAGAGAGATAATAGGACAATAAAGAGATGTGACTCTCAGCCAAGTCACAGAATTCGCATGCCATACACCTGCCTTTGTGTGTCTACTCAACTGGTAACATGAACGAGGTGGAACGAGAGGCGTATATGAAGCGACGAGGCCATGCCAGGGAATGAAAGAAATTGCTGCTACACTTTGCTAATATACCGTAACAATCTGATGTCCTTTGGGCGACTTACATACCATCCACACTCTCTCTCTTCTTTGCCACCTTTCGCTCCCCAACTTGCTTTGCCATACAGTACGCCGAACATTTAAACTGCACCCAAGAAAAGCAAAAAAAAAAAAGAATAGGAAAACAAGTTGTGGATGGAATGAATATGAGGTTTGGGATGGGAATTTTGGAGTAAGGCGGAGCCTTTCGTAAAAATTTAGCGCCTCTTTTGGCGTTTTGGCATCGCTGCCAACAGAGAGAAAATACACAACCGGAACAGCAACAGCAGATTTTTATAAGATCATTTTGTGTGTGACGACAACGTCGTGCGGTCCAGTCTGTCCTTACTTTCCTGTTTTGCTCCTCACCTGTCTTGCCACACACTCTTCTACCTCCTGCCTGATGCCATTTTCCTTCTGTAATAAAAATAAATGTTACTTGTAATAATTTCTTGCACGTCTCTTGTAATTTCTTCATGCTTTTTATTCCTCTTCCAACCTGTATTCTCAATGTATCTAATCCACCTCTTTAGCATCTTCTATTCCCACTTTTCCTCTTTTGTATACCCTGTACTCGAAGAGTAAATAGGCTATATTGTATTTGTGCGGAAAAAATGTAATACACAGAAGGAAGCGTTTCCGACCACACAAAGTATACATATATATTCTTGATCAGCATCAATAGCCGAGTCGATATAGGCATGTCTGTCTGTCCGTCCGTCTGTGCGTCAGAGACTATAAAAGCTAGAGCCACCCGATGTTGCATCCAGATGACTGTATGCTCACACTGTCACAAGTGTATTTCAAAATTTCACAATTTTGAAGATAAAATAAAACCAAAAACGCCATTCCGTAGGGAAGGACCTTGTCTATCAGATCACCAAATTGACATAAGATTGGATCATTATTAATGCCAGAATGAAGAAATACATTTGCAGTGGCTACCTCCAACCCGTACAGAAGCTTTTTATATTTTTTGCACAGTCTCTCATTTCACCCTCTGCGTCATGCAGTGTGTGGGTTTAGGGGTTTTAGGAGCTAATAGAGCGTGTTGGTGTGAGAATATGTAGATGACAAATGTAAATAAATTTAATATGTAAGATTTGAAAAAAACCGCTAAGGTACAGATGTAGTACTGAGCACCGTGTATAAAAGTTGTGAAGCGTGTCTCACATGTACCACGTTTTGTTTTATTTTACTTTATTTAACGTGTGTTTTCTTTCCACCTTAATGACGCTTTGGTTGAGTCATGAGAGAAGAAGCAAGAGGAGAGCGACCTTACAGGTTTCTCCCCACTATTCAGTATTCAGTTGCTTGTCTGTCGCTTTACTTCCTGTCTGCGCCATTGTGATGATGAGAACCGTCTGCGTTTTCCCCCCTTGAAACAAGCGTGATTAAAATGGGGAAAAAAGAGAAGGGATGTGTGAGACGCTTCTTACGCGTGACAACTTTTATACCCGGTACTCAGTAGGACATCTGTACCTTAGTGGGTTCTTTTTGAATTTTTAGCTTTTAGCTTTCCCCTCTCCCCTGGAACGAGAAAATGTGCAACAAACAAAAAAAAAACTGCTGGAAAAAAACGTTTCATTCTGGCTTTAGAATGATAGAATCGGATCCCAAATCGGGCAATTCATATATATGGTTCCTTCCTACAGAATGGCTCTAGCTTTTATAGTCTCTGATAACCAGGAGCTCAACAAGACGGACGGACAGACGGACGGACAGACAGACATGGCTAGATCTACTCGGCTTTTGATACTGATCATAAATATATAAACATTGTGGGTTCGAAAAAGCTTCCTTCTGTATGTTACATATTTTTCGCACAAGTACAATATATCCTATTTATTCTTCGAATACCGGGTATAAAAACAGGTCATAAAATATTAATAACACTAACCGACAAAAGTCAACTTTTTTACCGCTTCTAACCAAACCGACTTTTTCTTATATACTAAGGGCATTACATTCGTTTTTTAGAATTATGGTTTTTTTTCTTTGGTAGAACTTTTTTTATAGAATTTTGAAAGTGGTATTTTTTGTAACGGTTTTTTTTTTGCAGTTAGGCTCTTTTTCACATATGTAAAGATTCTTACATCTGGTTGTAATGCACTTTGCCATTCTATAAAGCTGATGAATGCATGTATTAAATGTTCCCAACCACTTTGTGGTTTTGGCTTGGAAATATTTAAATATAATTGGGTGTCGTTTAAGTAGTTGCTCGTCAAAATCTATGGAAAGACGGAGTTTTTTAAGATAAGCTAAAACAACAAAAAGTACACTTTAAAGATACATACATTAGCTTTAAGGAATGAGTAAGTTGTGAGTAAGTTCTGCGCTAGCCCCATGTCTTTCATAAAAAGTTGGTTTGGATCCAAGCTGGATCCTGAGTAATAGATCATCAGAAACCTTCTCTTAGCCCCCTGTCCGTTTAAAATTATCTGGAAAGCAATTACATAAAATCCGACCCAGGATTTGCCGTAGATCTTACTTGAAACATTCAATCATCAAACCAAAATACACACACAGACACCGAGGCAGAGAGATAGGCAAAAATCATGCTGACAGATGTTCGAGGATATAGGAGGACACCTCAACAAACATACCACAAACTCTTACAAAGTTAAAGTTACAAAGATACACGTGAACCCGTAACCAAGAACCTGACATTAAATTTGAGACGGAATGTTATATATTCGTCATTAGCTTAAAAAAATAGTAGAAGTCCAGGTGCCTTTGCTCATGCACGTCAGACTCTTACAAGGCTTTTATTTTAAAGACTTATGGATATGGATCGCTTGGATATGGCTGGCTGCCTCGGCTGCATGTCTCCCCTGTCAGATTTCATTACCAGCCAAATTACCAGCCACCAAGGAGGTAATTTTAAGAGAATTTGTGACGTAAATTGTGAACTGAACCGCAACACAAGTTAATATTTTGCTTTCATGGCGAGGGAGAGAAAGAAAATCTAGATTACTTTCCCACTAGAGGGAATATTCTTTTGGTAAATGACACTTATTGAATGTCGAGCAATAATCAGCTTAAATTAGGATTTCCGAGGCGGTCACTGAACTAAGCTAATTACACTGCCCGACACGATTTTTCCTCAAGAAACCAAACCCACTTTTAATGAAAGATATGGGGCTTAGAAATGGTCTAATGACATTTTTGTTTTTTCTATGGCCGATATTTTTTTTTAAGGAATTTTTTAAATCTGTTATTTGTTTTTTTTTTAACTGTTTTTTCAGAGCCACCGGTTTGTTTTTTCACATAACCTAAGTATCTTTAGCCTGGTTCTAAAGAACTTTATTTAACTGAAAAGCTGAAAAGGTGCATTAATTGAGCGTCGTTTAAGGAAATGCTCATCAAAATCAATGGAGACACTGTTGAAAAAGTTAAACAATTACAACAAATTCACAAAAAAGGCAAACAATGTAAAAATGTATGTAAAAAACAAACCGCTAGCTCTAAAAAAAACCGTTAAAAAAAAAAGAGATTTAAAAAAACCGCCCAAACTCTTTCAGAAAAAGTTGGTTTGGATCCTTGAGAAAAACAAAAGAAAGTTTTTGTCTAGTAGTGTTGTGGGTCTTTTGAGGGATTTGTTTTTCCCCAGAACGTTACCCCTTTTACCACTTTCGTGACCTGACCATGAACTCCCGGTCTCTTGTCGCCACATCGACAAACTTCAGAACTACAGCAGCGGCGTCCATAACAAAAACCATGGCTAAAACTTTTACTACTGTTGTCAGTTTCAGTTTCACTTTTTGTGTTCGGGAGTTGGGAGATTGTTTATTTTTCAGTACTTTTACACTATAACTATTTCCAATAGGGGTTTTCCATTTCTAGGGAAGTTCATAAATATTTTGTAGTTTTTGCTGTCTGATTCTAATTATAATTATTATAATTCTTACAGTTAAATATTTCAACGGTTGAAAAGTAACAGAACAGCAAACTGTTCAATGTTATCATACACAATTTTTAATAACTATATAGAAATAATTGATTTTGATTTGATCATATTTGAGTACAAATCAATTTGGGGAAAAAAATATCTGTGGTCCAAATAAATACTCAATATTATTACCAGGGTGTTGAAAGTAGCAGCAGCGAGTTAGCAGCGCGCTGTTGTTAACAGCCGGAGCTCGCTCTCGCTCTCACTCTCTACGCTCTTGCGCTCTCCTTCTTTCCTGGCGCTCTCGAGCTGGCGGGCAGCCAGCCAACACATACCATTCTGCACCCGCGCCGTTTCGAGTGCACAATAAACCACCATAATATCATTTATACAGTGCCTCTTCATTTCTGGACGCTTGGGTTTTCCGAGGATTTATCTGCAGCGACAGGAAGCCGCCCTACTACAATCACAGGGTATACTTTAGTCTATATTCGGAATATCTACTAAGAAATTAGTTGGGTCAAAGCTGAAGTCGAAAATGTTGCAAGTCAATGCAATGTCATTATTTCCTCCCCTATGTATCGCTGCATTTTTTTTTTTTGTTGACTCTCTGGGTGATACCATATGTTTGTTCTTTTCTTTAAGCCTTGACGGCAAGTTAATTTTTTTATTCCTTACCCATGGTAGTTTCACTGTAACATTCATTAATGATTTTTCGACAATGATATCCGATGATATCCGGACTTAGTGGATTCCATGCCGAGACGCTGCGCAGTTAGTTATTTTTTAAATTTCAAATCCATTTTTAAATAGTGGTGCTATTATTTTTTCGCCTAATTTTACCAGTTTCACTAAAGTTCTTTATCTAACTTAAAAGCCTTACACGAAAAGATGATTTTTGTGCCTGCCTTTGTCCTTGCTAAGGGATATTTACAGAAGAAAATGTCAAAAGCTTAACCCAAGCTTAATTGCGAAATGCTAAACTTTTTAATGGGTTACGAACTCAACGATGGAAGTTTTATTCAAGCTTTTTAGCAGTGTCATATGTGCATAAAGTATGGATTAAAACCAAATGGATTCGTGTATATATATTTGTAAAGCTTTGTCAACAAAAAATACGTTAGTACTTTAATTTTTGAAATTGAACTATTCCAATGTGAATTTCATTGAGTGGCGAAGACTTTTTCTCTTTGACTTAAGAATTTACCTTTTTATTTTTGCCCAAAACGTGGGTTCCTTTAGACCCACACACTGCAGACTCGCGGCTGAGGCAGAGGCAGCGCCCGCACACAAAAAAATAAACAAATATAAGCTGCGGGACGGTATGGGTTTAGCTACTGCAAATTAATTTCTTCATTCTGGCTTTAATATTAATCCAATCGGATTGTTGATCTGATAGATATGGCCATTCCCTACGAAATGGAGTTTTTATTTTTCTTTTATCTTCAAAATTGAAGATTTGGGAGGTTTTCGACCTTTTGCGGCGGCGGAAGAAATACATTTGTAACAATGTGAGCATACAGAAGTCTGGATGCAAAATTTGGTGGCTCTAGCTTTTATGGTCTCTAAGATCCAGGCGCTCAACAAGACGGACGGACAGACGGATGGAGGGACGGACAGACAGACATGGCTCAATCGACTCGGCTATTGATGTTGATCAAGAATATATATACTTTATGGGGTCGAAAACGTTTCCTTCTGTGTTCCCTATTTACTCTTCGTGTACCGGGCATAATAAATGTTATATTGTACGGTGCAGCGATTGTAAGAATTTTTAAATTACTTTTCAGTGTAAGCGAATTAACTTTTAGATTACTTCTTCTCCACAGTCCATTGGAAAGCATTTCACATCGAAATATAGTACCCATTTAATCACCCTTAACTCGACTAAAAGTGACCATACTCTAAGCCTCATTGAGTATGGTCACTTTTACGTAAGAAGCGTCTCACACGTCCCTTCTCGTTAATTTTAAATTTTAAATTTTTTTAAATGTCTATGTTCGTATGTTCAATAAATAATTTCTTGGGTAATATTTTTGTCTGTCTTTCGCTGTTTATCTTTAAATTATCGTTTGTTGTCTTCATCTAGATTAAATCTTTACTTTTATTTGCATATTCCTCTCCCTTTTTTCCCCAGTGCATCCCACACATGAGCCGCCATTAGGAGAGTGGTGCAGGTTGCATGGCGGCCGGTGTTGACACTGCACCGAAGGGTAGCGCTGCTGTTGTGTGGGTTAATCTGCTTCAATTAAGTTTCATTTATATGAAGATCCGGATATATAAAACTTTTTGAAAACTTCAGTACGTGGAGGGTTAACTCAATGCACTCAACGGATAGCTACGGAAAATAATAAATATTTAAATGAAAGATTCAGGGCCAGTGATCCTATAAACTATCTAGCGTACATTGATGATAACAATTTATATGGGTGGGAAATGAGCCAGCCACTTCCATATTCCAATTTCAAATTTCTAAGTAACAATGAAATTCAATCTTTCAACGCTCTAAGTATATCTGCTTGCGGGGATGTAGGATACATCTAAGAATAGATCTGAAATATCCTCATTCTATACACAATAAACATAATAGTTTACCATTCTGCCCCGAAAATAAGATTCCTCCAGGCGGAAAACAATCAAAATTGATAGCGGACTTATCTGATAAAAATAATTATATAATACATTTAAAACAGTTGCAGTTATGCATAGAGAAAGGTATGATTTTAGAAAAAATATCGCGAGTATTATCTTTTAAGCAATCCTGTTGGCTTAAACCCTATATTGATCTAAATACATCCCATAGAAAAGAAGCTAAGAATGAGTTTGAGATAAACCTTTATAAATTAATGGTTAATGCTGTCTACGGTAAAACGATGGAGAATGTAGAAAAGCGACGGGAGGTCGCATTAATTAAACATTATAATTCAAGACAAAATTCCGCAGGGTTTAGAAAACGCATAGCTAGACATAATTTTCACAGTGTTGAAATCTTTGGTGAAAATTTAGCTGCCATTGAGTGCACTAAATCAAGCATTTTGTATAATAAACCCATATACATTGGAGTTTGTGTACTAGAACTTTCAAAATGGTTAATGTATACTATTTCTATCATTTTCATTCTCTAAAATGCCCATCATCAAAAATACTCCACATGGATACAGATTCATTTATTATATCATCAATAGAAGATTTTTATGGGTTAAATACCTTTTTTAATACCTCAAATTACCAAGAGTCAAACAAAGAACTTGGTTTAATGAAAGACGAAAATGCGGGTCATATAATGACTTCATTTGCAGGGTTAAAAGCGAAAGCATTCTCTTATTTAGTTATCAAAGACAATAGCACTGACCATAATGTCAAAAAGATTAAAGGAGTAAAAAAGTGGGTAGTTAAACGATTATCACATGCTCAGTATATTGAATGCATTAAACATAAAAAAACATGTTGTGGACAGCAGAGAGTAATCAGAAGTAGAGGTCATAAAATGTATACTGAAATTGTAAATGAGTCTAAACTATACTGATGACAAAAGATTTAGATTAACCGATAATATTTCAACGTTAGCACATAATCACTTTGAAATTGTAAATATTATAGATCCTAGTAATAATAAGCAAATATTATAAAAAAATTGAAATTATAAATATTTATAATTATTATGTAATTTAAAATATTTTGAATATTATAAAAAAATAAAAATAATTATTTTAATATATTTTGTTATCTATCCAGGAATTGTGTGTTTCATCAAACCCTAACCATTTAACAAAAACTTGATCCTTCTTTCGTCGGAATATTTTTTCCACTAAGAAAGCATTTTCATCTTTCACTTATTGAAGTTTTTGTTCATAAAATGATCCTTTAATCATTTCCCCATTATAGTCTTCCAGTTCATATGTTGCTGGACTGGTAGACTTTACTTTTGAAATTTTAAAAACCTCGGTTGTCTAGTTCGGTTCATATCCCTTTTTAAAAATATCCTTATATTTACTTATTCTAACAGGATCACCAATGGAAATCTTGTGTTTAGGGAAAACCTTGCAAATACATCTTTCTTCAGCTGTTTTCAATATAAACTCCTATAAACAACCGTTATTCGCACAAATACAATATACCCTATTTACTCTTCGAGTACCGGGTATAATAAATGTTATATTGTACGGTGCAGCGATGGTAAGAATTTTTAAATTACTTTTCAGTGTAAGCGAATTAACTTTTAGATTACTTCTTCTCCACAGTCCATTCGAAAGCATTTCACATCGAAATAAAGTACCCATTTTATCACCCTTAACTCTACTAAAAGTGACCATACTCTAAGCCTCATTGAGAATGGTCACTTTTACTAGAGCCCCTTCCAATCATTGAACAGTTATAGTCAGCAGCTTCTGCCAATGCCGCTTGGGTTTATACGACCCAGTAATTGTAATGCCACTTGCATGGCATCAATTAATCCCTTAAGCGTGTGCTCAACACTCCCCACACAAGAGAGCGTGCGAGAGTGATATACAAACATACATATAATATATACATATAAATAAAAACATATGTATGTTTGCACATATCAATCTCCGATTTTTGCACTGCAGCAGAAAGCAGAAATATTAAATTCATACAGGCAAAAAAATGTATGTGATTAATTTCATTAAATTTATTGTTAGGAAACAGCAATTTTCAGAGCTAGAAATGCCATACGGACAGCAGGAAGCAATGCCAAAAACTATATACATATGTACGTACATATCTCATTTCAGTCTGTTCCTTATTTTCAGTGCTTCCGTCTCTGAGAGCGCTCCTTGATTGCCACTCAACTCTCTATAGGTATTTAATAGGTGCACTTGCGTGCGCTGGCAGTTTCTATATGCGTGTCTTGCAGTTGCAAAGTTGCAAGCAAGAGAAAGCGACAGAAATTGCTAGTGGAAAACATAACCCAAATACTATTGCAAAGTCACGCACCACCATCTCTTTTCTGGTCTACTAAATAACTATTTCGTTTAATAATTTCCATTTAAAAGAAAAATAATAAAAACCAGCGCAAACAGAAGAAACAGCCCGAGTCAGGAGAAAGGAGCAAGGAGGAGGCGTTGAGTTAAAGCAGGTCAGATGTCGACGGATCGCAACGACAAGGGCATTGAGTACACAGAAAAACCAACAAAACAGAAAAAAGTTTCAACTAAAACGAGGATGGACGTGTGAGAAGCACAACTTTTATACCCGATACTCAGTAGTACATCTGTACCTTAGTGGTTTTTTTTTTATACCCGGTACTCGAAGAGTAAATAGGGTATATTGTATTTGTGGGGAATAACGGTTGTATGTAGCATCAATAGACGAATCGATAGAGCCATGTCTGTCTGTCCGACTGTCCGTCTTGTTTGTCGACTAGTTCTCAGAGACTATAAGAGGTAGAGCCACAAAATGTTGGCTCCAAACTGCTGTATGCTCACCTGAAACCAGTGTATTTCAAAAATGAGCCACGCCCCCTTCCGCCTCCGAAAAAGGGCGAAAACCTACAAATCAGTTTTGAAGATAAAAGAAAACTAAAAACGCCATTCCGTAGAGAATGGCCATATCTATCAGATCACTAAATTGGGATCCGATTTGATTATTATTATAGCCACAATGAAGAAATTAATTTCCAGTGGCTAAGCCCACCTTGTCCCGCAGCTTTTGTTGTTCTTTTTACATTCTCTCATTCACACTCCGCTTCTGCTTCACTCGGCCCCTGCCTCTGCCCACCCCCTGCCGATGCCTATTCTGACTTTTAACCCACCCCGTCGCACAGCTTATATTTGTTTTTTTGTGTTTGCGGGCGCTGCCTCTGCCGCGAGTCTGCAGTGTGTGGGTCTAGGGAAGGGCGGCGTGCTAACGGAGCGTGTTGGTGGGAGAAGTGTTTTTGATGTAGATGACAGATGAAGAAAAAATGTAAAATTTGACAAATAACCGCTAAGGTGCAGATGTATTACTGAGTGCCGGGTATAAAAGTTGTGACGTTAATTTTAAATTTTACATTTTTTTACATGTCTATGTTCGTATGTTCAATAAATAATTTCTTGGGTAATATATTTGTCTGTCTTTTGGTGTTTATCTTTAAATTATCGTTTGTTGTCTTCTTCTAGAGTAACTCTTTACTTTTATTTGCATATTCCTCTCCCTTTTTTCCCCAGTGCATCCCACACATGAGCCGCCACTAGGAGAGTGGTGCAGGTTGCATGACGGCCGGTGTTGACACTGCGCCGAAGGGTAGCGTTGCTGTTGTGTGGGTTAATCTGCTTCAATTAAGTTTCATTTATATGAAGATCCGGATATATATAACTTTTTGAAAACTTCAGTACGTGGAGGGTTAACTCAATGCACTCAACGGATAGCTACGGAAAATAATAAATATTTAAATGAAAGATTCAGGGCCAGTGATCCTATAAACTATCTAGCGTACATTGATGATAACAATTTATATGGATGGGAAATGAGCCTGCCACTTCCATATTCCAATTTCAAATTTCTAAGTAACAATGAAATTCAATCTTTCAACGCTCTAAGTATATCTGCTTGCGGGGATGTAGGATACATCTTAGAATAGATCTGAAATATCTTGATTCTATACACAATAAACATAGTAGTTTACCATTCTGCCCGAAAATAAGATTCCTCCAGGCGGAAAACAATCAAAATTGATAGCGGACTTATCTGATAAAAATAATTATATAATACATTTAAAACAGTTGCAGTTATGCATAGTAAAAGGTATGATTTTTGAAAAAATATCGCGAGTATTATCTTTTAAGCAATCCTGTTGGCTTAAACCCTATATTGATCTAAATACATCCCATAGAAAAGAAGCTAAGAATGAGTTTGAGATAAACTTTTATAAATTAATGGTTAATGCTGTCTACGGTAAAACGGGAGGTCGCATTAATTAAACATTATAATTCAAGACAAAATTCCGCAGGGTTTAGACAACGCATAGCTAGACATAATTTTCACAGTGTTGAAATCTTTGGTGAAAATTTAGCTGCCATTGAGTGCACTAAATCAAGCATTTTGTATAATAAACCCATATACATTGGAGTTTGTGTACTAGAACTTTCAAAATGGTTAATGTATACTATTTCTATCATTTTCATTCTCTAAAATGCCCATCATCAAAAATACTCCACATGGATACAGATTCATTTATTATATCATCAATAGAAGATTTTTATGGGTTAAATACCTTTTTTAATACCTCAAATTACCAAGAGTCAAACAAAGAACTTGGTTTAATGAAAGACGAAAATGCGGGTCGTATAATGACTTCATTTGCAGGGTTAAAAGCGAAAGCATTCTCTTATTTAGTTGTCAAAGACAATAGCACTGACCATAACGTCAAAAAGATTAAAGGAGTAAAAAAGTGGGTAGTTAAACGATTATCACATGCTCAGTATATTGAATGCATTAAACATAAAAAAACATGTTATGGACAGCAGAGAGTAATCAGAAGTAGAGGTCATAAAATGTATACTGAAATTGTAAATGAGTCTAAACTATACTGATGACAAAAGATTTAGATTAACCGATAATATTTCAACGTTAGCACATAATCACTTTGAAATTGTAAATATTATAGATCCTAGTAATAATAAGCAAATATTATAAAAAAATTGAAATTATAAATATTTATAATTATTATGTAATTTAAAATATTTTGAATATTATAAAAAAATAAAAATAATTATTTTAATATATTTTGTTATCTATCCAGGAATTTTGTGTTTCATCAAACCCTAACCATTTAACAAAAACTTGATCCTTCTTTCGTCGGATTATTTTTTCCACTAAGAAAGCATTTTCATCTTTCACTTATTGAAGTTTTTGTTCATAAAATGATCCTTTAATCATTTCCCCCATATAGTCTTCCAGTTCATATGTTGATGGACTGGTAGACTTTACTTTTGAAATTTTAGAAACCTCGGTTGTCCAGTTCGGTTCATATCCCTTTTTAAAAATATCCTTATATTTACTTATTCTAACTGGATCACCAATGGAAAACTTGTGTTTTCAATATAAACTCCTCATTTTGCTTGTTGACAATATTCATTTTTATGGTTCGATGATATGAATTATTGTAATCAATTATTGAATTCATTGAATGAATTATTAAAAAACTCCTTTCCTTCATCAGATTAAATATTTTTAGGTTTATGGTTAGATAGTTTCCATATTTTCTTCATTGCTGATAGCACATCTAATGCTGTTTTCGACTTAACGGGAGCTGCTTATGCATACTTTAAGAATTTATCAATCCCGGGTAGCAAATATCTAAATCCGCTATTTTCCTTACAATAGGGTACTATTTCAACTAAGTCGATTTGCCAAGTATCATTAATGCCCATCTGAACGAATTTACGTCAGATAAAGTTTTTTCTGGCAGGCTTATTTATTATGTATTTTATTCACAACTTGTTGCTTACTCATTTTTATTTTTATTTTGTATTATTGTTTCTGGATGATTCGTATTCAAAAGTGATTGATTATACTCAAGAACATCGCGTTTTATTTGAACATATATTTTTTTTTGGTTTTAATTTCAAAGCATAAACCAGAGACCGTAACTGTTATAACTTCTAAAGTAAAAATTGCAATCTGAAAATTATTTTGAACTTTTTTATATAAAAGTTACAAATAACACATATTTTTAATTTTTTTTAATAAAAATCGGAATTAAGAGTTATTTTTAATTTATACGTTTAAAATCAAAAATAAGAATTAACCCTTATTTTTATTTATATTATAAAAGTTGAAAATAAGAGTTATTTCGTAACTTTTATTTTAAAAGTTGAAAATAAAAGATAAACTGATTATCCTTTGAACTGAGGGTTTGTTATCATGCATGTATGTATATTCCTGATTCTTGAGAAAATACCTTTCATGTGATACATCGCATGACCTTCAAGGACGAATTTTAAGGATCTGACTATTCTCCTTTATATTTATTTTTATCATAAGTACCGTCTAAGTCAGAGAATTAAATATCAAATTTTTGTAGAGCAGCACATTTACGAATAATATTATTATAGTACAGGAATGTTATTTGTTGTTTAAGTATCGTATTCCAACATAAAAATGTTGTAAAAAATAAACCTAATCTAAAAAATGATCTCCAGGACTCGCAATCAAATTCAATCTTACTGCCAAACTGATTTATTATAAAAACATACTGCTTATCGGATCTTCTGAATCTAAAATTACATTTAATAATGCTCAATAGGGGATGATCTATAATTGTATCAGGCATCAATAAATCATACTGATCAAGTTTTAATTGAATATAATCCTTGTATGTAATCAACTGCATCCATTCATCTTTGTCTAGTCCAATGAAATTGTTTTTGTTTTGTTGAATCCAGATCATTGGTGTGATTTTTCTTGTAGTTGAAAACACGCATTTAAGTTTTGAATTATGTACTACATAATATTCGAGCCCGAAAATGGTGGACCTAATTCTTTTTGATTGCAGCGTGTCCATTAGGGTTGAATGATTTTATTAAACTAAGAACTCTTGCGGAATTGGGCTGTATGTAAAGGGGATAGATATCACTGACTCATTCAGTTTCTCACAAAATCTTAAGCCGACATGAACTCGATCGACAGGAATTCAAGCGTGAAAGTTGACTTTCAATATTTCTTTGGGAATAATAAACAACTTTTTATTAAAGAACTGACGTTTCTGCAAACCGGAACAGTAACGCCAAACTTCTTTCATTTCAAACCACCTGTTTGTAGGAGGGCGGCTTCCTGTCGCTGCAGATAAACTCCTCGGAAAATCCAAGCGTCCCGAAATGAAGAGGCACAGTATATTCGATATTATGTATGTACAGGCGGTTTATTAAGCACTCGAACGGCGCGGGTGTAGCAGAACATGAACATGAATTTAAGTTTAGGTGAAATACTATCACCACTTAATAGATTTAGCAGCGTAATAGTAAGTGGTGGAATTAAGAAGAAGTTCTTGTCTAGGTATTTAACAAATAACATTATTGATATTGATATAGGAAAAAGTCTGACCTTATTTACCAACTGTAAAATTCACGAAAAAGTTCCTCTTAGATGTGCACTAAATAATGTATTCAAGCTTTTTGTTATCTTGGAAAATTCGAACTATGATGTATACTGTAATGGTGAAACATATGTATAGAATATAAAATCCCAGTATGGATTAAGCGCTTGCATAAAGTAGTTGTTTAAAATGGACTCCTTTAAGCGTCTGTTTGGAAGTGATCAACGCAAAAGAAGATACACAGAAGTTGTTTACTGCAATTATTGCGGTTCTGATACTCATTACGAAAATAACTGTCAAAAAAAAGGGGTTAAGGGGAGAAACCTAAATAAATTGTTTTAAAGGATAGAAAATATTATATAAATATTCAAAAAATAAAACTTATTAAAAAAAACATCAGCTATGTTTAAACAATTTATACATCCTTTTACAATGCTAATTTGTGGTCTTTCAGGGTCTGGAAAGACAACGTGTTTAGAAAATTTAATAAACAAAAGGAATGAAATTCTAAGTATTTCAATTGATCGAATACTGTGGTGTTATGGTGTGGAACACGCTAAGCCAAACTTCAATAACATCGAATATTATAAAGGAATTCCTGAAAAAAAAAATGAAGCTAATGAACCCATTTTAACCCATTTTAATATTAGATGACTTAATGATGGGTGCATTCAATAAAAATGTATGCGAGCTTTTCACGAGAGGATCTCACCACAGGAACTTATCTGTCATAGAAGTTACACAGACAAATTTATCCTGAGAACTCTTAGGAACTATTTAAAATATTTAAAAGGGGGTCACAGATGAGCCACATGGTTATTTACTTCTTGACCTTACTCGGAGAATAAATGATCTCCTGAGATTTCGAACAGAAATTTTTAATTCTGTGTACACAATTTTCTTTGCTGATAAAAATGGTTTAAAAAAAGAATCTAAATCGATTGAAAGCGAACAAACACATATTGTATGTGCTCAAAAGGGCCAACCCCAAACTTCGAAATGCAATTATAGGTAATTGTTATATTGAGTTGGTGAAAGCATTAGTGGAAATAGTGTTGAACACATTACAAGGAAATCATAAGATATCAAAATCTCAACTATATGCTCTCAAAAAGTATGCCCAAAACGTTCAATCAATTCCAAGAGAAAAATTCTCATCCAAAAGGGATGATTTTTACCAATTCGAATCAGTTCATTGCTTTCGGGAATTTTTGGAAAAATATTAAATAATGCTTAGAAATACGCATCAATTAAGCAAAGTAATTTTAATGCGTCCGAATGCTTATAAAAAAAACTAATAAAAGGTGAAAATGAAAACTATTTAATAAATATAACATTTTTACCAATTTTAAATGATAAGAAAACTAGTGACTATAATAAATGGATCAAAATACGTCAAGAATTGTGTTACTATCAAAATAAAAAAAGGAAATAAGACAATGGATGTACAACCTATTCTGAAAACATCACATCCATCATCTAAAACCATTGGAACACAAACACAAGACGACCCAGTCGGGCTTGATGTAATGCCCACAACTAATATTCTTTACAATAAAAATAATGTTAGCCCAAAAAAGGAACTCTCAATAGATAATAAGTCACACGATTTACCTAATCTCATCGACGATGAAGACTTAAAGCCTGAAAAAACGTTTAGGTCAACGCATAATAAACGTAAAGTAAAGGTAACATCATTTTTAGCAACTCCATTTTTAGACACTCAAGTATCAAAAATACAGTAAAGGATACTTCATTTTTAGAAACTCAATTTTTAGACACTCAAGTATCAAAAATACAAGCAGTGTCTAAAGTAAAGCTTACCGATAAGCAGCAAAAACCAAAAACATTACAAGACTTGAAATACGTAAGCGGACGGGAAAAGTTGAGTAGATCTGTTCAAAACAGAGAACCTTTGCAAATTGGAAAAAACAAAATTAATTGGGTTTCCTACAATTAATAAACGGTGAAGAACATAAAATAAAAAATGACATTTACAACACAGTTTTTCGTTACATTACTCAGTAAGAATTCGTTAAATGTCTTTCATGATAACATTAAGTGTGCATTTACAAACATTGTAAATATTCCTGAAAACTGACTTTTATCTTAATAAATGTACACCAGTCAATCATAATAATTCCTCGATTATATCTACAGAAACAACAGAATTCGTTACTAGCTTAGTAAATGGTGAAACATTTAAATATGAAAATGAAACAACTGAGTCTGAAGTTTTTGAAAATGGATTGATTTTTGTTTATACTGACATTATTAAACTAAGATGTGTTGGAAACAAGAGACCCCGATGTCTTCGAGTATTATATTTCAATGGAAAAGAGCAACTCATACAATTCAAAAATATTGAATATTACCCAATTGAAATATGGTCACCAAAAGAAATTTCAATATTAATTACTAATTCCAAAGGATATAAAGTACTATTTGATTCTTCAACAGTTCCAAGTTAGAAAACGAATCGAAATGCTATAAATAAGACTGTACAAATCTAAATTAGTTCAGAGTAGAAATAGTCATCATGACAAGATCTTATCAACAGTAGTGTTTAAATCAATGAAGTGGTGGGTTAAATCATATAGGAAGTCTATATGTGACACCCAGAGTTATCCAACAAGGTAGAGGAATTGGAAATTTTTTTTCGGGGATAAACGCTATTAAAAATCAAGCCTCTGAAACTGGAAAGGCTGTAATAAATGGGTTTGGTCGAAAACCATTAAGAAACATTATCCAAGAACAAAGCTAAATTGCATTGCAAAATCTGTAAAATAAAGCTATAAATAAATTAACACGATTCCAAAATGGTGAAGGTAAAAAGAATAACGAGAACGGACGTGTGAGACGCTTCTTAAGCGTCACAACTTTTATACCCGGCACTCAGTACTACACCTGCCCCTTAGCGGTGTTTTGTCAAATTTTAAATTTTTTTTCATCTGTCATCTACATCTACAACACTTCTCATTCTGGCTACAATAATAATCCAATCGGATCCCAATTTGTTGGTCTGATAGATATGGCCATTCGCTACGCAATGGCGTTTTTAGTTTTCTTTTATCTTTAAAATTGTAGATTTGGGAGGTTTTCGCCCTTTTACGTGGGCGGAAAGGGGCGGGGCTAATTTTTGAAATACACTGGTTTCAGTGTGAGCATACAGCAGTCCGGAGCCAAAATTTGGTGGCTCTACCTCTTATAGTCTCCGAGAACTAGTCGACAAACAAGATCTTATCTACTTGATTAATGAAGAGCAAAAATTGGAGCAAGGGAGAAAAGAACTGAGTCAAAACATGAGTGGATAAAGGACATTTGCATGCATGTGTGTAAATATACAGCTGCGCATCTCAATTGAGAGAGCACTTGTCTGAGTGTACAGATAACTCCCAAGTGCAAAGAGAGAGACAGAGAGAGAGAGAATAACTCAAAGACATTTCGCGGTTTTTTTGTCATTCCTCCCATAGACTTTTTAAGACACACACACAGACCCGCACGAACCCCCCTCTCCAACTCTCTTTCTTTTCTAAGGCTTTTCGCTGCATGTGTATGCTTTTGTGTAATTGTTCAGCTGAGCATCTTCTCAATCGAGAGAGAATTCTCAAGTGGAAACAGAGAGACACATATGTATCTCTCATTCCTTTCCTGCCTATGGAACCATGACTCCAATCTCCTCTCGACAACCACCAACATCACGGGAAACAGAGAGAAAGGGCACATGCCAGCCGCTGTGTTTTTTGACAATTCTCATTATTTTCGTTCCCAAGGCATGTTAATCGTGAAAACCTGCATTTTTTTCCTCTTTCTCCCCCACAATAGAACGCCTGATTCAAAAAGATTAATCTACCTAATCATAGGTATGAATACATACATACATATGTACATGTCCGATGGAGAGGGGTAGGGGTTTTTTACTAAGGAATCTTTATTTTTCTCAATCTGACTATAATAATTATAGATATATAATATAATATAATTATATAATATATAATTGAAAAATCTGGTATATATGGTCATGCATCATATTTACATATCTACACCTACATATGTATGTATGTACATCTCTTCTTACGCCAACACGCTCTTTTAGCTCGCCCGCTCCCCTAGAGCCACACACTGCAGAGTCAGGGCAGAGACGCGCCAGAGGCAGAGACGTGTCTGCGCGAAGCAGATTGTGAATGAGAGAATGTAAGAAGAACAACAAAAGCTGCGGGACAGGGTGGGTTTAGCCACTGCAAATTTAGTTCTTTATTGTGGCTATAATAATAATCAAATCGGATCCCAATTTGGTGATCTGACAGATATTCCCTACGGAAAAGCGTTTTTAGTTTTCTTTTATCTTCAAAATTGTAGCTTTGGTAGCGAAAACCTCGCCATTTTTCGGGGACGGAAGGGGGCGGGGCTCATTTTTGAAATACACTGGTTCCAGTGTGAGCATATTTGGTGACTCTAGCTCTTATAGTCTCTGAGAACTAGCCGACAAACAAGACGGACGGACGGACAGACGGAAAGACAGACATGGCTCTATCGACTCGGCTATTGATGCTGATCAAGAATGTATATACTTTATAGTGTCGGAAACGCTTCCTTCTGTGCGTTACATACAACCGTAATTCACACAAATACAATATATCCTATTTACTCTTCGAGTACACGGTATAAAAATAGAAGGTCTAGGAGAAAACGAGCTCATTTATCATCTAAACAAGGACGCAAACATACGCAGTCGAGACCAATAAAGCAAAAATCATCCAAGAAATTATATATAAAATATATTTTTCAAAAACAATATGACCACCCATATAGAATGTATGAAAAGCGAACTGGATCTGTTTGAACCACATCCCACACAAAGCTCTATTCTGAGAACTGAAGAAGTTTGATACAACCCCATAGCATCGTTGGACAGTGCTTCTTCAATTGAATTCGTGTGCTTAGGAAATGGTGAAACAAATCGAGACCTGTCAAGTGTTTACTTAAGACTTTTTGTACAGCTACGAAAAAATGGTAATGGTGTCATTGAAGGAAACAATGTTGGAGTAGTTCATAATATTTTGCATTCAATGTTCAGAAGTTCATCAGTCTCTTTAAATAATATATTGGTTTCTCAGAGCGATAATAACTATCATTATAGATCGTATTTGCAAACGATTTCAAACTATGGTAGTGATGTTAGTGAAAGTCAGTTAGCTACTCAAGGGTATTATCCTAATTATGGAAAATTAATATCTGGTCGATATGTTAACACCGATGGGAACATTCTGCTCAAAAATATATTTCAAAACAGTAATAAGGTTGAGCAGTTCGGAAAAGTTCATGGAGATGTATTTAATCAACCAAAATTACTCATAAATAATGTTGATTTGAGGTTAACTTTCAACATTGACATTGGAGAGCTTCCTAATTTCTTAGCTTTTTGCATGGCAAAAAAAAAAAAACATATTCAGGAAATCGGACATTAAATCCCTTCAATTTTGATCATTTTAAAATTCAACGCTTTAATCTAATGGTAAATGGAGTGCAAGTACCATCGCAGGAACTTGAATTTGATTTCTCGAACTCTGAAAATTCTCAAAGCTCTAGAGATATAATATGTTATTCAGATCAAGTGGCATAAGACATTATGATCGAGGCTTGCAAATCACAAAGGAAATGTATGATAAAAACAGTTTTATATTAGCATTTGACTTAACTGCATATCATCATAATTCAACTGTATGCTCAAATTTGATTTCTCAAGGATCCATCCGAATTGAAGGACGTTGTTCTGAGCCTCTTACAGAAGCAGCTACTTGTCTGGTGTACTGTGAATATGACTCAATGATTGATATTGATAAACATCGAAATATACGTGTTCTTCTATAAAAATGAATACATTGCAAATCGATAATTTGGTTTCCAAGCATTCAAAAGCAAAAACAATTTTTAAAGGAGTTTATCCCTCTGATAGGCTCCCAAAAGCAATTTATAAATATCCTGTTTTAATAATACCTAACACAGATTCTTCAAACCGTCCAGGAACGCATTGGGTTGCATTTTATTTTGATAGTAAGCATTCAGCTGAATTTTTTGGCTCGGATGGTCAATATCCTCAGAAGAAAGAATTTTAAAATTATTAAGGAATAATTCATTAAAGTTTACATTCAATAAACAACTTCAAGGATATTTTTCAAGTACATGTGATCATTAATGTATCCTATGGAATTTTTAAAACCAAAAAGAAAACATTAAATTTTTTTTAAAAACAATTTAAGAAAAATGGTTTTAATTATAATGATAAGCTAATAATGAAAATTTTTAAAAAATTGGTTTAAAAGTAAAAATAAAAAAACAACGCATTTATATTTTAAAGTAAATATATTATTTTTTGGAGTGGGATTCATTCTTTTATTTAATATATAATATTTAAGCATGGCTTTCTTTGCCGGTAACGTATGCCAAAGACATGTGTCAGGTCCATCGGTAGCATCGTCTTCGCTCCAGGGGCACAGCCTATAGTAAAACCAGAACTTGGAGTAATGGAGCTCCTTTTCCTCCAGATCCCAAAAAATAACCATGAGGCTTTCCAGGATTTTCAAATGCTCATCGAAAATCATCTCTTCGAATTGAATAAAAAAAAGTTTTATTTTATGGGTGTGCATGATTCAGCTGGCTTCTTGTAACTGATACTGATGATCGTTCAAGGAGCGTGGTTCTTTTATATCCATGCCTGTACTCCTTCATCATTACGATTTTTCTTTTCATAAATATTGCTAATAAACCGGGCTATTCCATTTATCTCTTTCTAACTCGCAAATGTATTTATGTTTTAACCTGTTTTCTTATTTTTTACTTAAATTAATATCTAGTTTTCTCTTTTCTCTTATGTATAAGAGAGGCAATCCCTTGAATTCTTTATTTATTCTTTACATACAAATTGGAAATGGGGAGTGCTCTAATCTAGTCATATAAGATTTATATTTATATTTTCCTTTACATATAAGATGTAAAATTACATGCTCCTTTAGCATCTTAAAGGGTGTTTTTGTGGAAAATTTGGTTACATAACTTTTAGGTAAAAAATGCTTACATACCATTATAAAAATGAAACTATTCAAACTACACAATTTTTTTATATTAAATTATTTAATCATGATTACATGATCTTTTATACTCTCATTCGTCTTTTCTTCTAAAATGAGATCTATGCTAATTGGTTTTTGCGTTAGGTATATAGTTGTAATCATTGAAAAGCCAGATGTGAGAATAGGATTTCAAATATTATATTTTATGTCTTTATATACATACATTCATACATGTATACGTATGTACATAAACCATTCAAATGAAAACATTATCTATATATATAAAAGAAAGTTGTATTTTGTAAAGCACTTATAACTCGAGAACGGCTGGACTGATTGCCATGGTTTTTGATTTGTTGGATTTGTTTCCGTCGCGAGTAGCAGAATACATCTTAAAAACAACTTATAGCCTGTTTGTTGCGGCCTTAAAGCCAAAATTTTATTTTTTTCTGAAGACATCATGTGTCTGTTCAGAAATTTGTCTAAAAAGTTCATTTGTTGTTCATTTCTATTTGTTTAATCATATTTAATATTTGTTTTATTTATTTGTTACATCCAATACCAACGATGAAATCACGCACTATCAAGTTGGTAGATATGTGAACTGCAATGAAGCAATTTGGCGTATATTTTCATTCCCTATTCACGAACGTCATTGCACTGTTTTACATTTGGAGGTGCATCCAGAGAACAATCAGAGAGAATATTTCACAGCGTCGAATGCTGCTCAACGTTCCGAAACACCTCCAGCGACAACACTGACCAGTTTCTTTGCGATTCGTCAAAGCGATCCGTTCGCACGAACTTTTCTTTACTCAGAAATGCCACGTTATTACACTTGGAACGCTACATTGAAGAAATTTCAACGTCGGAAGCAAGACGATGCAGTTCCTGGTCATCCAGATATGCGTTCTACTGATGCTCTTGGTCGTATTTACACAGTTCATCCGAAGAATGATGAATGTTTCTATTTGCGGTTGTTGCTGGTACATGTTTGAGGGCCAACATCATTTGAATCACTGCGAACTGTTAATGGTATCGTGTGGCCCACATTTCCTGCAGAATGTCAAGAGCTAAATTTGCTTGAAAACGATACTCATTGGGACAAGACAATCGCCGAAGCAATTATTTCTACATCTCCAAGTCAGATACGCACATTATTTGCTATCATCATTTCAACATGCTTCCCATCGAACCCACTTGACCTGTGGAACAAATACAAAGATAACAAAATAAAAAGATAAGAAATTACGATCTTGAGGTGAATGAGGAGATCCATAACCAGACTTTGCTCTTGATCGAAGATATGTGTTACCTCATGTGCGGCAGTTTGTTAGTTAGGTTAGGAATACCAGCGCCAGATCGCGGAATGAATGACGCATTTAATAGAGAATTGGAACGTGAACATGAATATGATCCACATGAACTAATCCAATCAGTTCAAACGAATGTACCTCTGTTGAATCCTAAGCAGAGGGAAGTCTATGATACACTGATTAATGCAATTGATGATGGAAATGGCGGCTTTTTTTTTCATGCCCCCGGTGGAACTGGGAAGAAATTCCTCACGTCATTGATTTTGGCCACTGTACGTGCGAGATCCGAAATTGCGGTAGCAATTGCTTCTTCTGGAATAGCGGCCACATTGTTAGAAGGATGCCGTACGGCTCACTCAGCTTTAAAATTGCCATTATACCTTCAAACTACTGAACAAATGACATGTAACATTTCGAAAAACTCCGCAATGGCCAAAGTTTTAGTAGCATCGAAAATCATCATATGGGACGAATGCACAATGGCGCACAAACGCGCATTGGAAGCACTAGACCGAACATTAAAAGATCTGCGCAATGACTCGAGATGTTTTGGTGGTGCAATGATTTTATTATATGGCGATTTCCGACAAACACTACCAGTCATTCCAAACTGTGGTGTACTGTCTGTAAATATGAGAGTTGCATTGTTGAACGATCTATCTGCTGATGATTTCTCGAAGCAATTGCTGACTATCTGTAATGGCCGTGTTCCTGTTGACAAATCGAGCGGTTTGATTTCATTTCCTCCAAATTTTTGCAATTTCGTATCATCAAAAGACGAGCTTATCAACAATGTATTCCTGGATATCATTGCTAACCACAAAAATACTAAATGGTTAAGTGAGCGAGCAATTTTGGCCGCTAAAAATAAAGATGTAGATGACCTCAATCTTATAATTCAAAATCAAATTTTAGTTACTCTATATTCATTCAAATCTATCGACTGTGTAACAAACGAAGAAGAAGCCACTAGTTATCCAACTGAATTTTTAAACTCCCTGGATGTGCCTGGTTTACCACCGCACAATTTAAAACTTAAAGTTGGCTCGGTAGTTATTATGCTTAGAAATTGAAACCAACCAAATCTGTGCAATGGAACGCGTTTTGTGATAAGAAAACTGATGAGCAATGTGATTCACGCGTCGATACTTAATGGAAAATTTAAAGATGAGGAAGTTCTTATTCCAAGGATTCCGATGATCCCAACGGATATGCCCTTTGAGTTTAAACGAATTAAATTCCCGATTCGCCTTGCCTTCGCCATGACGATCAACAAATCACAGGCCAATCCTTGACTATTTGTGGCCTCAATCTAGAAAATGAATGTTCTTCCCATGGTCAATTGTACGTGGCATGCTCACGTGTCGGCAAACCGAGCGGATTTATTTGTTCTTGCGCCTGACCAAAAAACAAAGAATGTCGTTTACCACAAAGTGCTTGAATGAAAATCCTATTACCATCGCATTGGATCATTGCAACCTATAGAAGATGCACAGCATAAATTCTTGCAATATGGGCAATATGGAAGAACAACTTTACAGGCGTCAAGGGATCAACACAGCTACGAAGAGAGCAATTCTCCAAGATTTACAGCAAATGCTTCATGAAAATCATGCATTGGTCAGGCTGTTCAAGACTGCTTTAGAGCGCATGCCAAGTGATTGCAATTCGGTCAAGTCAATTAAATACATTTCCAAATATGTCACGACAGGGAGCGACATGGCGGTTTTTGGTATCCAAACATCCAATACCAACGATGAAATCACGCGCTATCAAGTTGGTACTTTTTTGTTTCTATCTATATAAACATATTATTTTGTATCATTGTTTTACGTTCATCAACGCCTAAATTAGTTCAGCTAAAATGTAACACGACATTCATTGTCTGTTAGGCGGTGCGAAGTTCGCCGGGTCAGCTAGTATCTATATAAAAATGGACCGTATGTGAGGTTTTTTACATTTTACATATGCTCTTACATAACTCGAAACCCTATATAAGAACAACTAACTCTTAAGATACTTTAATTCATTTTCTATTCGAAATGAGTGAATTTCATTGCGAGTTGTGTTATATGAAAATAAGTTTTAGGTCCCGCAATGGACTGAAACATCACGTTTTAAAAATTCATAACTTCAGTTATGAAAAATCAAAATCATCATATTACTAATGTTACTTATGTCCCGGCGCTATAAAGTTTTGGCTGAGATTTGACCTCAATATGCATGTTTTATTAAAGCATTTCGAATATTTAAAACAAGTACACAATAAATTAAATATTAAGAAATAAAATAAAGATTTACATTTCACTTGACTTTTCATGATGTTTTAATATGATGTGAGATTCAACCAATACATTCAATAGTACCGGCATTCTACCTAAAATCTATTTATTCTTTTTGCGTAATCTTCCCTTAGAAAAAACCATGTAGACTATTATCCCATACAATATCATTTAAGACGTTCCATTGCATTATATATTCTTACGTTTTAATTCCGAAAATCAGCGAAAGGTCCACGGAGTCGGGCTGGGTGTCCAGATCTATAGTTGTCTCAGGTTGCGAGTTTATAAAATATATATATTTTGTCTGGACGTTCATATGCAATGACTGCACCATCAAGTGGCCCATGCGACACCAAGCGAAAGCCTGTTACGCGCGGAACCCAGCAGAACGCAGCCCTCCTCCCGCCCAACCGACCGAGGGGCGCTGCCGCATGACGCGCGGCGCGATTAACCGAACCGGTCGCGAGCATGCAGGAAAGATGTAAGGCTAATATTCGAGGAAAATTAGAGCTAAACATAACTAGACTAGAGCTACTATAGCTAAGCAAGCAAAAATTACCAAAATCAGAAAGAAGACAAAACTAAAATGAAACTAACTACGGGAGAGGTAGGCTAGTGTAAGAGATTTAAGAAGAGGAAGGGAGTTAGTTGAGGATATAATGTGGTAGAGGGAATAATAATCCGAGCATAAAACCCTAAAGGGTTCGTGTGAGGCATAATTCGATCTACACAGTGGAAGGAACAAAGGAATAAAGTTTCTAGTGGGTCTAATGGGAATCGTAAAATTTACGCGGCTCAGCAAGTCAGCGCTTTCTACATCCCCCTAGATCAAGATATGCATAAAAATTACACCAAGCATTTTTCTACGACCAACTAAGGATGGAATATTTATTAAAAGAAGTCTACTACGGTAGGATGGCAGTCTCACAGTTGCATCCCAGTTGAGGCCCCGTAGGGCAAATAATAAACAGTTTTTCTGTACTGATTCAATACGGTCCTGATGTATGTTGTACTGAGGGCACCATACACATGAGCCGTATTCTAAAATCGGACGAACAAGCGAGATATAGAGAATCTTCGTTATATAGGGGTCCTCAAATTCCTTTGACCACCTCTTTATAAACCCAATCACACCCATGGCTTTATTTACCATGGTAGAAATATGTTCAGAAAACTTTAACTTGGGGTCTAGTTTAACACGTAGATCATCAACCAATGTAATTCTCTCAAGAGAACTACCGCAGAAGGTGAAAGGAGCCAGGAAGGGGCTGGAGCGATAAAAAGTCATATGTAACGTGAAGCTCCGTAATTCAACATTGTATAAACGTGTCGTGGTACTGACTTTCGATAACTCTAGTCTAACGTTCGCTCTCACTTTACTTTACAGGAATATGACCTGTGTCTCAAATTGTAGTAGGCGTATGTATTCATGAGCTCTTAAACAATTATGAGAAGGCAGGTCATTAATAAAGAGTGTGAAAAGTAAGAGGCCTAAATGGCTACCCTGTGGTACTCCAGAAGTAAACATAACAGGTAAAGATAAGGAGTTTTTGAAAAGGACCCTTTGAGACCTAGAAGACAGGTAGCTAGAAATCCATCTCAACAGATTGGGCGGAAACCCTAGAAGGTCGAGCTTTTGTGCAAGAAGAGAATGGTTTACAGAATCGAATGCATTACTGAAGTCAGTGTAAATAATATCCGTCTGCAAGTTACCTTGGAAGCCTTTAATTACAAAGGAGGTGAACTCTAAAAGATTTGTGGTTGTTGATCGTCGCCGTATAAATCCGTGCTGAGCTGGAGATTTATGTGATTTGCAGAGATGCTGCAAGTGCGGAGTTAAAAGTTTCTCGAACATTTTAGGAATAACGGATAGCTTAGATATACTCTATAGTTTTTAGCGTCAGACTTGCTACCTTTCTTATGGAGAGGAATTATAAAGGATTCCTTCCAGATGGGGGGAAAACTAGAAGAATGGATGGATAGAGTGAATAGTTTAAGCAAAGGTCTGCACAGAAACTCGGCACAGTAACTGAGTACACAGCCGGGAACTCCGTCAGGGCCCGGAGAAAATACCGGCTTAACTAATTGAAGTTCATGAAGTAAGGAGCCTTCATTAAACAAAGGGCAGAAAATGCCATTCGACCTTGGTAAACTATATGGATACATATGACCTGGGTAGCTTTCCTGGGAATAGGTGGTTTGAAAAAATTGTGCAAAAAGATCGGCGATTGCCTGATCATTTTTTGCCGACATATTCAAAAATGATAGCGAGGATGGATGTGCGGACGTTCTACGCTTACTGTTTACAAAGCTGTAAAACTGTTTAGGGTCCTATATATATATATATATATATATATTATATTTCGAGGTCATCCATCTTCGTTTAGAATCCACTAGTTTATGAGAAGGCTTGTAGCTGTGAGTAGCTATTATATGGGCATGTAACTATAGGACAGTGTTAGGCATACACACAGACAAAAGAAATGATAACGATAGTAAAAGAACGGTCAAGGGGCTAGGAGGACCTTTTACAGAAAAAACCATTAGCACCATAAAACCAAAAGAGATAAGCGATCCCAAAATAAAATAGTGCCGCAGATTCATTTGAAAGGGACAGGATGAAACACTTGCTTGAGGGATGTTTGAATCGTTGCAGGGAACCAATCACATAAGCAGAGAGAGGGATAGTTGTTTGATGGTTGCTGTCCAGGATTATAGATCATGGATTTTTTGAGAAAGTTAGTTCACATCTTGACCGCTAGATGTATACTCGTATTGACCATGCGACATATATCTCCCAGTGATAAATTCGCACGCCAATATGACACCTGCATTGGGCAACTCGCACTCTATTATTTCGGGTATAAATGAAACTTCAAATCGCGAATAAAGATTTATTCATTAGAAAGTACTCAACAAAGCCGTCTCATTTTAGAGATGTCCCTTCTTTTTATACCCGGTACTCGAAGAGTATATAGGGTATATTGTATTTGTGCACAAAGTGGATGTATATAACGCACAGAAGGAAACGTTTCCGGCTCCATAACGTATATATATTCTTGATCAGCATCAATAGCCGAGTCGATAGAGCCATGTCTGTCTGTTCGTCCGTCCGTCTGTTCGTTTGTCCGTCCGTCTCTCCCTCTTGATTGGGACTGTAAGAGTTAGAGCCACCTCCACACTGTTGTATGCTCACACTGAAGCCAGCGTAAGTAAAAAATTAGCCCCACCTCCTTACGCCTACACAAAGGGCCAAAATCTCCCACAGCCAAATTTTTTAAGATAAAAGAAAACTAAAAACGCCATTCCGTAGGGAAGAACCATATCTATCAGATCATCGATTGGGTTCCGATTGGATCAATATTATACCCAGAATGAAGAAATTAATTTATTAAAGTAAAGTACAGATGTAGTACTGAGTACCGGGTATAAAAGTTGTGACGCGTAAGAAGCGTCTCACACGTTCCTTCTCGTTTGGTTTTTTCTTGAAATCTTATCTTATCCCATGTTAGTTACACTGTTCAGTATTTCGTATATTTTATTCACCACTCGACAGTTAAGAGCACTCACTGGACACAAATCTGTGCTCTGTCGAAACTACCCACCCACCCTTTTAATCTCCCTCATAATTCATATCGCCTCTACCGGTACGACTCTCCACTTTCCCACATAAATGTTTTTCGGTTGTTCAATTGTTCGTGGGACTTCTCTTCTCTTCCTGCGTTGTTGTTTCTCCCTTCCTGTCTGCACAATTACTTGCATGTGAAAGCTTTAAACCACATATTTGAGAATGTGTGTGATTTTGTGCGTCTCTATTTCTGTTTCATTCTTAAAAAGGAAAACTCTTTTTAACTATCACTTTCATGCACGACAGCATCAACAAACTCGTACAGGACATCAGGAGTCATTTGGCAGAACTACATTTTGGGAAGCACATTCTTTTTTTTTGAGCACGAATAGTTTTTGTCTCACTCTTTTTGTGGTCAGCAGTGTTATGATTTCTTCATTTTGAGTAGAGTTTTAAACGGTTTTCGCTTGCTTTCCGCTCATATTCCACTATTACTATTTCTTTCATCCCCTCTTCCTCACCCTCTTGCAACTAATATTAATCTCGCCTACATCTGTGGCCCACTGTTGCATCTCTTTTTGTCGAATTAAAACTGTTTTTATTGAATTGAAAAACTTTTCCTCCCGTTTGATGTCGTTTGTGGTTTTACGGTGTTGTGTTGTGTTGTGTTGTGTTTTGGCATTTGGCATTTGGTTGCCAGCGAAATAAACGATTACGCGTAATTAGACGATGACTACGACGACTGTCTTCGGTGGTTTGGGGCTTATTTTCGAATGAGCGGAAAATTGAATGGAACAATGTGCCCAAGGCAAGGATTGGGTTTCCGATTGAGGATTGAAAGAGGAAGTCAGTCTTTTGACTAAAATTATGAGCCATTAACCTAAACTTTTCTTCTTTTCTCTTTATTTTTTGGCACCAGCTCCGTTTGACTGCTGCCTCAGCTTTGGCACTCTTACTGTGCAAAATTAATCAGAAGTGTAGCTGTAGCTTTTGATATGTAATTATATTCAAACATTCTTTCTTTCCTAAATTCCTTGCCAAAACTTGCATCCCAGACGAATCTGAGGTTTCTGTAATCCCCACCGCAACGGAGAGAAACACTTCAGCATTTTAAGCAGAGGATTTATACAAAATACGTGATGCACACAAGAACTCCAAACTCATGCAGGATATGTGCACACACAAATGAAGACTTAATTCAAGTCAATCGTCGTCACTCTTTCAGACTGATCTCTGTTTGTCTTTTGCTAGGGTTCCTGCTTAATTTGAACAACTTCCCAAAAGGAAAACAAAAATACGAGTAACTTTCATTCACAGGAAGTCCTGGGAAAATTTTTAGAGCAACCACATCGGCAGACCATATACATACGTACGTATGTATGTACATGTATACATATGTAGCTACGTACATATACATGAATATACATGATTACGATGCATACTCCAACTAGTGGAACATAACACGCAAGTCAAATACAATTTAGCGCTGCATTCACGAAACATTCATGAACATTCATGCACTCGCTTCTCTGGCACTCACTCTCGCACAAAAGGGCACGCACGTATAAAAAGCCTCTTTAAAATCCGCTCGGAAATTGTTGCATGTGATATTTTAATGTTCCACCAGTAGCAACAGGGGAAAAATACGGGTCCAGCAGCTGGTGCAACGCATTTGGTGAAGGAAAATATTGATTGCCTTCACAATGTTAGAAAGTATGCTGTAATTTTGCTGAGAGTAGAATTTCTGGTAATGCGGTGCCAGGCCCATTTTTTCCAAATTCCTTTCCTGTTATGCACATATGTATGTACATACATATATTAAAAAAAATAAATCAATAAATGTTATTTCTTTTGATTATACTCCATTTTACCTAGAAAGTGGTCAAAATCCGCATAATGTCCTGAAAGTTAGAGGAGGACTGCTTATGTATAAACTGTTTCCTGCAGCTTTCCAAAATATTTTGCATCAATGTTGTAAAACCAAAAAAAAAAAACGCTGTTGTTGTTGCAAAACTGCACATAATAATGGGAACATTTTCAGAAAAATCAATCAGCCAAATTATTGAAACAAATATTAAGAAAAGTGTGTCACGTGCAATCTGCCAAATAAAATAAATGTACACTCACTTCTTTATGTTCAGGCTCAACTTTTGTGCTGTTTCGAAATTCTGGGTTCCACTCTGGGTACCTCTTCTCATAGATACTACGATAGCCATTTCCCACTTTAAGGTCGAACTACACTTTTTGGCTGTCGAGATTTTTTGGAAAATTAATTTTTGTAGCCTAGTTTTATGGGGCACTCCCATCATTATCATCCTCCCTTTTTCGTCTGGTTTGACTTCTGTTTTTGGACGTTGACATGCAATGACTGCACCATCAAGTGGCCCATTCGACACCAAGCCAAAGCCTGTTACGCGCGGATCCCAGCAGAACGCAGCCCTCCTCCCGCCCAACCGACCGAGGGGCGCTGCCGCATGACGCGCGGCGCGATTAACCGAACCGGTCGCGAGCATGCAGGAAAGATGTAAGGCTAATATTCGAGGAAAATTAGAGCTAAACACAACTAAACTAGAGCAAGTATAGCTAAGCAAGCAAAACTATCAAAGTCAGAAACAAGACAAAGCTAAAATGAAACTAGCTACGGGAGAGGTAGGCTAGGATAAGAGATTTAAGAAGAGGAAGGGAGTTAGTCGAGGATATAATGTGATAGAGGGAATTATAATCCGAGCATAAAACCCTAAAGGGTTCGTGCAAGGCATAATTCGATCTGCACAGTGGAAGGAACAAAGGAATATAGTTTGTAGTGGGTCTAATGGGAATCGTAAAGTTTATGCGGCTCAACAAGTCAGAGCTGTCTACATCCCCCTAGATCAAGATATGCATAAAAATTACACCAAGCTTTTTTCTACGACCAACTAAGGACGGAAGATTTATTAAAAGAAGTCTACTACGGTAGGATGGCAGTCTCACAGTTGCATCCCAGTTGAGGCACCGTAGGGCAAATAATAAAAAGTTTTTATATACTGATTCAATACGGTCCTAATGTATGTTGTACATGATCCGTATTCTAAAATCGGACGAACAAGCGAGATACAGAGAGTCTTCATTATATAGGGGTCATCAAATTCCTTTGACCACCTCTTTAAAAAACCCAAGCACACCCATGGCTTTATTTACCATGGTAGAAATGTGTTCAGAAAACTTTAACTTGGGGTCTAGTTTAACACCTAGATCATCAACCAATGTAATTCTCTCAAGAGAACTACCGCAGCACTTTAAAACTGCTGAATTGAGACTCCATGGCTAGAAGCCGATCGTACTGCTTTTTAAAGCCCACGGTCAGCTCCTTAAAGCCCATTCGCGTCTGCCTCATAAACGTGACCATGTCATTTTCGACAGACCGACATGCCTCGCAACTGTAATGCAGACCATTACGCTTTGAAATTGCGTCACCCACGAGACCTGAAAACCCAATACATTTTACGTGCACTACGTTATCGCAGAGCCAGTAAGGGATGATCGGCTGGTAGTGGTTGATCTGCTTCTTGCAAGCCTTAGCGGAACACACAACCACGTATTCCATTATTTTTATTGTTTATATTGAATATATAAATAAAAAATAAATAAAAATTATTTTCACAAAACAAATAGCAATGGGACCAGTGTGCCGACCAAGTGCTCAAAGCAATGCTTAAAGCGGGATCGAAAACAGATGAGCGCAGAGAGGAGAGAAGAACAAGCGCAGCGGCAGCTAAAACAATGAGCGCACGCTACTGCACAGAAAGTATTGAGAGCGGGAGAGAACGAACGATTTTTTTCTTATATTATACCCGGTACTCGAAGAATAAATAGGGTATATTGTAATTATGCTCGAAAGTGAATGTGTGTAAGTATATCAGTACTCAACGAGTTGGTGTCAGAAGTGGTGTAGATGTAAAATGTTAAATTCGAATTCGAATGTTAAGGTTTGGAACAAAGCATGCGGTATCACAATGGGCCGAAACCGGCCTAGGTGTATCGGGTCTCTGACAACCCCGACAGCCGCCTCAACATAACCAAAACTATATAAACACTAAGTACCGGGTATAAAAGTTGAGTCGCGTACGAAGCGTCTCACAAACGTTCATATTCATATTCACTATTTTGGTGGACTTTTATAAGTGCAGTTTCAGTTGCTAAAACTTCTAAAAAGCTGACGAATGCATCTATAATGTATACCCAAACTTTTTGTTTTTAGCTTACCGTTTGAAAAATATTAAGCTTTAAAGCACAAATTTTATTTATTAACTTAGAAAAAGTAAAAAAAAAAAATTCTATGCTGTGCCCTCTTTTTTTGTGTATAGGTAAATTAATTCGGAGCCGTTTACATTATAGATGCATTAATCAGCTTTATAGAACGGCTAGGTTTATTACAACCAGATTTAAGATACTTAATTAACGCGAAATAAAAAAAACGCTACTTCTAAAAAAACCGTTAAGAAAAAACACCAGACTTTAAACCATAATTCTTTAAAAAATATATGTAAAGTTCTCTGTGTATTAGAAAAAGACGTTTCGGTTCGAAGCGAAAAAAAAGTTCGAGTTTGTCGAGCAGTCTTATGAGTGCTTTTAAATACTTACAAATATTTTTAAATTGATACTTTCATTTTAAATTAAAAAAAATTAGGCGTGCTTTGAATTCTTGTGTACATTTGTATGTATGTATGTACATCAAATGTAATATGTGCATAGTTTAGACAAGAACCATTTTCCATTCAAATTATTGTACTCGAGGGTCCATAAAATAGGGAAGAACTTCTTGCGTGTAGACTTTTAAAGAGTTATAAACCTTCCTTTTGAAATATTCTAGTGTTATGCCTTTTTCAAAATTATTGTAAAGCAAAAAGCTTTGAGTATGATAATAAACTTTTATTGAAAAAGTTGTACAGGATCACTAAAGTAAAGGCTAAACTATATTTTACAGTCCAAATATCCTAAAATAACTGATATATTTTGTATTTTATAATATTATATTATACATACTTATGTATTTTAACTTTTATACTCTGAATGAGTAGAACAGTAGAAACGCATATAAACATTGTCATACGAACTATTATGTTGCTAAAATAGAAATGTACATTTGTACATACATATTTGCCTTATTTCTTATATTAAAATCAGTAGCAAATGCAGGAAATTATACAGTCAAGAATATTTATATCCACTAGATTCTTAAAAATATACCTTAAGATTCGTTGTAGAATACTAAAAATATGTTCAGCTGAAACTTTTGCTCAGTATACAAAAAATGTGATGTGTAATTGAAACTGCTAGAAGTATTTTTGTACGTTTCTTGAGCTAAGACAATAACCAGAAAGGTTTGTGTTCTTCACTGTCTGCCATAAATTCATACATTTTTCGAGGATAAGAATAATTTATAGCGACTCATGTATTATGGGAAGTCCTTTTCTATCATCCCCTCAAATCATCGAAAAAATCAACCCCTGTTATACTAAATGCCCCAACAGTTCATTTTCAAGAGTTCAGGGTAGGGAAGTATTCACCCTGTTAAGTCTCAAATTTAAGTGAGCCTTATAAGTAAAACGAATGAGTGAGTGAATTGCCCAATAGAATGTATCAGTAAAACCTCCATAAATCAGTGAGTAAATTCTTGAGTTAGTGGACTTTCCTAAGAGCCGAATAATTCAAATTTGTATCTTGTTAGCCGATTTTTTTTATTTTTTTCCGCTATGTTTTCGTACTCTTCGTACTTCGTACTCTTTGAAGTACGACTATTTGGTGGAGTTTAATTTAGTTGACTTTCATTTGCAGCAGTGCACTCAGAATATAAGAAAAATAATGCAATACCAAGATAATAAATAGTTTTGATTCAGTTTCAGTTACAGTCTCGTCTCCCTTTTAGAGTTCTCTTTTTTGGGCTCGCACCAAGTAATGTCTTGCGGGTGGGGAGGGACGCAATTCGAACGAAGCTAAAGATCCGCAAGCGAAAGTGGTGCGATATAGGGAAGGGGGTTTTTATACCCGGTACTAGATGAGTAAATAGGGTATAATGTATTTGTGTTCGAAAGTGGATGTTTTTAATGGCAGAAAGACACGTTTTTTTGGCTTGGCTGGGTGGGTTTTCTTTTATCTTTAAAATTGTGGCTGTGGGAGACTCTTGCCCTTTGTGGGGGCTCATTTCGCGCATGACCTTATTTACCTTGGTAGAAATGTGTGTCAGAAAACTTTAACTTGGGGTCTATTTTAACACCAAGATCATAAACCAATGTATACATAAGTACTCGAGAGCTTGTTAATACAGAAGGCCATTAATAAACAGTGTGAAAAGTCCAGATGTAACTATAACATATAGAGATAAGTTTTTGAAGAGGACTCTTTCAGACCTACAACAATGGTAGGTAGAAATCCATTTCAAAATATTAGGCGAAACCCCTAGAAGATCAAGCTTTTTTGCAACAAGTGCGTGGCTTACACTCACACTCACAAGAAGCAATCTCGATACAAAATGTGTGGTCTTGTACTTTATGTGGTCGGAAACGTTGCCTTTTGTGTTGCGCACATTTTTGACCTCAAATATAATATACATTATTTACTCTTCGAGTAACGGGTATAAAAATATCAGCAGACAATTTCTAAGCCCCAAATCTTTCAGAAAATGATGGTTTGGTTCCTTGCTGAAAAATTGTGTCGGGTAGGGTAATTAAATTTGAGTTTCAACATATTTTAGAATTATAACAATCATTAATAACTTTTTCTGTGATATTAATAAGTATCTTTAAAATTACTTCTTGAGGTAAATTTATATTTTTGTATCTATTACCCATTTATTTATTTGCATCTATTTATTATAATTGTAATGTATCAATCTTTTAATAATTTACATTTTATTTTACGTTTGCATAAATCTAGCGACAAAGATCAAGCATCAAAGATCCCCTCAATCTACACAAGTTCTGCCATAATGTGGTGCTAATAGTTTGCGCAAACTTTATTCTCTCATTTTAAATATTTTTCCCACAGACAGATATCACTGTTAATTGTAGCCTTAAAAGACGTGATTTATATCACAAAACATATTGCAGGCTTTACAGTCGCTTCTATCCGGTCTGTCTGTCTGCTCTGTGGCCTACCACCAGTGACCGCAACAACAACATCCAATGACTGAGGGGGTTTGGAAAAAAAAAAGACGGCGATCCTTTTCCTGTTGATTGGAAAAACTTAACACGCACATTAACACGAAATGAAAAATTGGAAAATGGCAAAAAGTCCATGCAACGAAGCGGCAAATTAATGAAATAAAAGTTCACCTCGAATTTGATAATACATGCCAAGCAATTTTCAACGCTTCTTTCAAAGAGAAAAAACACAGGGAGCCTCATCAGCAGACACAGCACACAGTTATTCCTGCGGTTTTCATCGTTTTCATCGGTTATTACCTTTTTTAGCTCATATCATTTACTGAAGTGAAACTTTACAAAAAATCACTTTAAAATAACCAAAAAATAGCGAGAAACTGGTCACAAATAATGACAGTGATTGGGCACGGTGGAATGGCTGCTGTCGGTGATTTTAATGATGATTCTAGGGGTTGATTGTGTTAACGTAACGATTATGAAATTGTTTGTAGTGATATCCCACACTTTTTGGCGGCTGTGTTGGGCCGTACATTTAGCATAATTCAGGCTGGCAACAGCAGTTGCCACAAACCATAAAGCCCCCCCATTAATGGGGAAACTGAATAAAGCAGTCAGCAGGAATTTTTTGTTGGGATGGTGAGGATGCGGGTGTTAGTTATGGTGGCAAATAAAGCCATTGGAATGTTTACACACTCACACCAATTTTTAGCACGACCACCATCCGTTTGGCATTGCCCTTGCCAGAAGGCAACACTCACACACCTAAAAGAAAAAGCGGAAATGCTTCCAAGTGTGAGAAGAAAAGTCAGAAATTCAGGAGCCAAAGAGTCGTCACTGGCAGGTGTTGCATTGAATTAATGGTGCAAAATGATATTTCTATGAGTTGCAATAAATATTTATGCACTAAAGTGAAAAATTGGCGAAGCAAAAGACACTGGAAAGGAAACAAATGACACAGATGGAGTGAGAGAGAGAGAGAGGAAAAGAGTGAGAAAGAACGAAGATGGAGAAAAAGAAAACCAAACTTTCACACTCACATGTTTTTGTTGTTGTATTCATTTGTTTATTCCTTCTAATTAATTATCTAGCTTTAATAATACTTTAAATATAATAATAATAATACTTCTTACACTAGTGGGTATACTCATAATGAGGGCCGTATTTGCTAGTGGGAGTAGGCGCCCGTCGCGCGCGGTACTGCCGCAAAGCATTGCTTCGCACGCTCGAAGGCTCCTATTCCGTCTCATGTTTACGACTCCTCTCCAACGCTCTCAGCGTTCGCATAACGCTCGAGGCGAACTCTGCGGCCGCTTCCCATGTCCTTGGCTCGGCCAGCATGATCGGCACCAAGGTCTCGGAGGAGATCCTGGCGCCTTCTGCTGTCTCCATGCGGTGTCGCTCGTGGTCAAACCGGTGGCATTCGAAGAGGACGTGCTGTGCATCCTCCACTATGCCGGTGCCGCACTCTGGGCACCAGTCCTCCGTCTCGTGGCCAAAGCGCTTGAGGTAGCTGCGGAAGCAGCCATGACCGCTAAGCGCTTGGGTGAGGTAAAAATCTACCCGGCCGTGCTTCCTCTCCATCCAGGCTTGCAGCTTCGGTATGAGGGTGTAAGTCCAGCGCCCCTTAGTTGACCTGTCCCACTGGTTCTGCCATCTGCTGATGCTGTTCCTCCTCGCTGCAGCCTTCAGCTCTGCTCTTGTCGCATCGCTTTCGCCCTGCACGGCTGTATGGATCTCCGCTCTCTCCCTTATTAGCTCCCTGAGTCGCCTCAGTCTTCTGCGCTGCCAGGTCCAATCCGGCGACCGTAAGCCACGACTCCACGGCTCGGACGGCCGCGTTGGCGAGCGCCTCCACTGCGGCGAGGTGCTTGGCCACCACTACTATGGCGACGTCATCCGCAAACCCCACCATGCTGGTGTTGGCTGGAATCGGGAGTCTCAGGACTCCGTCGTACATGGCGTTCCAGAGCAGGGGTCCCAAAACGGAGCCTTGAGGGACTCCGGCTGAGACTTTTTATGCCCTGGAACCCATACTGGTCTCGTACGTCAGCACCCTGTCGCTGAAGTAGCTACGCGCTATCCTCTGTAGGTAACCAGGTATGTTGAACCGCTGTAGGGCCTCTAGCGTGCGGCTCCAATCTGCCGAGTTAAAGGCGTTCCTTATGTCAAGTGTCACCACGAGACAGTAGGATTTGGATCCTCCTCTCCATCTGCAACCAGCGCATGCTTCCTCTGCCGTTTTGACCACCTTGGAGATGGCGTCCAGCTTCGACTTCCCCTTCCTGAACCCGTATTGCTCCGGGGATAGGCCGCCTGCTGCTTCGATGGCTGCGTTCAGCCTCGTGGCGATCACCTTCTCGAAGACCTTCCCTATCGTGTCCAGGAGGCAGATGGGCCTGTACGAGGATGCCTCACCCGGCGGCTTGCCCGGCTTGGACAGCAAAAGGAGCCGTTGCCTCTTCCACCTCGATGGGAACGTACCCTCGTGTAGGCATCTGTTGAACAGACCCATGACCTCGCTTGGGATCAGCGCTAGTGCCAGCTTCGTCGCTCGGTTGGGAATCGCGTCCGGCCCCGGTGCCTTCTTGGGGTTCAGGTCTCTGCCTGCCCGCAGCACCTCTTCCGCCGTGACCTCGCGGATGTCGTCCAGGCTGTGCTCTGGGCTCGGGGATGTTGTTATGGGCCGCCCTTGCGGGAACAAGGTCCTAACTATCCCCTCCAGCACTACTGGGTCTGTCGTGGCTCTGCTTCCGGCGTTGATGTTCTTTACCACCATCTTGTAGGCGCCTCCCCAGGGGTCCTCCTCTGCGGCGTCGCACAGCTTGAGGAAGCATTCTCTTTTGCTGTCTCTGATGGCGGTCTTCAACTCCTTCCGCGCGACTTTGTATGCCTCGCAGCAAGTCACTAGACGCGGAGTTCCCCTGGCTCGTTGGAGCTGTCTTCTCGCTCTGTGGCAGATTTTGCGGAGCTCGGCGATGTCCTCGTTCCACCAGAAGACTGGGGCATGGTGTTCCCCAAACGCACTTCGCTGTAGCATGCTCTGGTCGCAAGCCGCTTCCACTGCCTCCCCCAGCTGGGTCGCCCACTCGTTGGCTCCACCGGTCTCTGGTGCCGTATGGGTACGGAGGGCGCTTGCGAAGGCCTGTGTCCTCAGCGTGGCCTGCCGATACGCCTTCCTATTCTGGGTCTGAGTAGGGGCTGCTCTTCCTGGGTCCGGTTCGCCAAACACGCACTCGATGGCCTCGTGGTCGCTAGCGGTGTAGGCGTTGCTGATTTTCCAACAAGCGGTTCTGGCCAACGCTCTGCTGGCGAATTTGAGGTCGATGACTGACCCCATGCCTCCCCTGCTGAACGTTTGTTGGAGTCCTTCATTGAGCAGCACCATGTCCAAGGTGGCGAAGGCCTCCAGCACCGTGCGTCCTCTAGCGTTGGTTCGGGAGGACCCCCACTCCTGGGCCCAGGCATTGAAGTCGCCCCCGACCATGACGTCGCTTCGTCCTCGCAGGTCTCCGATCAGCTCGTCTATGATGCGGCTGAAGGTCTCCAGCGGGAGGCTGGGCGCCAGGTAGCAACTATAGACCCACATCCCGCCTACTTTGCCTCGAACGAACCCCTCGGCCGACTTTATGTCGCCGATCTGGGGCGTCTCCACTCCGCATGTCCACAACGCAGCTCTGCCCGAGCGGTCTGTGGCCCAGTTGCTGCAGCTGGGAGCCCTATAGGGCTCGCTGAGGATTGCCACCTCCGATCCCCGCTCACGCACCGTCTGTTGCAGGAGGTCCTGCGCGGCCCTGCAGTGATTCAGGTTGAGCTGGATCAACCGCATGTCTTGCTGCGTTGACCGACCCTGCTGAACGCGGCCGTGCAGCTTTTGCTGCCGGCCTGGTGCCTGGACTCCTTCTTTCCCGCTGCCGAGCAAATGAAGCATGATGGCTCGTTTGTGCAGACTGCGGCTTTGTGCCCCTGCTCGCCGCATTTGATGCAGCAGCCACTCCTATCCGTTGTGCTCCTGCAGCTGCTCGCGATGTGCCCCGGTTCCAGGCATCTGTAGCACCTCGGAAGTCCTTCTCTCTCTCGGATCCTGCAGACTGTCCAGCCGATCCGCACCTGTCCCCGCTGTATTACAGCTTTGCCCAGGGAAACAGGCAAGCTGACTACAGCCGTTTGGGACTCCGCGTAGCCGCGTCGCAGGCTTCTCACCCTGACTCGTCCCTCCTCTATCGCGAACTGGCTCGCGATGGCGGTACATATCTAGCTCTCTGTCGCGAGGGAGTCGAGATCGCGGATTTCCAAGGCGACCACCTTCGATTCCTCTGACAGCGCACGCACTGCCGCTGCGTCGCCAAGTACGCGGGCGATGCTCTCCTTCATGGCCTCAGCGCTCTCTGAGCTGTCTTTCGCCACCTCCAACAAAAGATTGCCGTTGAAGGTGCGGCGTACCCTGGAAACGCAGCTTCCCAGGTCCGACAGCTGGTTGTCCTCCCTCCTGGTCACTATGGCCAATACCTCGCTGTACGTCTTGCCGCCAGCTTGCACTACGACCGCGTCGGGGCGTGCGCGGTGCGCTATCCTCGTCTTCTTGGCCACCACCCGCTGTCGTGGTTTTCATGGCTGTCTCGCTGGCTGGGGGCTTTGTGCGTCGCCTTCTGTTCGTGTGCCTTGATCTGGGCCTTTTTCGGACGCTTCATGTGTGCGCCTTTGAGACCTGCTGGGCGCATAAGCGTGGGAGCCTGCTCCCCAACAGGGCCATCCGACACAACCGGCTGGCTTAGCCTTCGCCACGGCTCGGTTTGCGATGCGGCATCCTTTTTCCAGACGGTCGTTGTCTGCTGCTCCTTGTCCGCGCTCTGATTGCTCAGTGCGCATTTCGAGCAGAGTACTACGCCCTCCATGCCCTCCTGCATGTCGCTTCTACCCGCTTCGGCCGCCTGGTTAGCATCCTGTATGTCCGAATGCAGCTTCTTTATTCGTACAAACAGGCTTCTGGTCGCCTCATTGATATGGCGCGTGCTCTTGTCCAGCATCCTGGATGTGATTTCCTCCAGGAGTCTACCCAGCTCCGCTAGGTTCTGCTGACCGTTAGCTTCCTGCGATGCCTTGCTCTTCTTTGGCGGTGTCAATCTCTGCGAGCTCGCCGGGCTTGCGGGGTCCCGAACCCTTTTGGGGGTCTCTTTGGGGTCAACCTCACAACCCTGAACGGCTCCTGGCGTTGCCTGGAGTACCGGCGATCGGATGAGATTGCTCCTCATTACGACCGCCGAAGCATCAGCTTTCCTCCCTTCTTCCGGCAGTTGGCGCGGCGATCTTGCCAGCGCCGATCTGCCCACGAACGGGTTTCCCGTGTCCATATCTGCGTTTATGCTCTACTTAGCTACGCGGTCCGCCCTTGTGGGCTCCCTCGCAGACACTCACATGTGTTTGTTTCTGTGTGAGTGGCATTTGCGTGTGCCTAAATGTGAAATCAAAGTTTTCCCTGGGTTTTCTGTACAAAATGACTATTCCCCCATTATTTAACTTTATTTTTCAATCGCTTTTCGGTTTGTCCCCCCTCCCATTATTAGGGGTCTGTTTAGTTCTAGTCTGACGCATCATTTGGAATGTGTTGCAGTTGCGACAGACACAGCCCCTGCCACAGATAATCTATTAATACTTATTCATATATCGAAGACTGGGACTGTGGTGGCCATTGTCGAAAGTCGAAAAATCAAATACAGCAGGCGCCAAATTAAATATATGATGCATATAGCATCACTGAATATTTGAAGTAATTGACGAAGTTCATATGCACTAAGCCTCTCAGATAGGGAAAGAGGTAAATGGTAGACATTACTCAGAACCTTAAGGGACTGGTCGGTTAGAAATTATGATTTAAGGGATACTTATACTTAGTTTTTGGTTTATCCTAATGGTGAAGAGATCTATTATAAGTAAGGGAATTGTATTCTAGGAAAACCAAAGATGATCTAAGTAATTAAGAGAGGAATCTGAATATTACTTTTAATTGTTTTAAAATCATTTTACATAAATTGCATGAATATAGCAACAAAGGAGCGTTTAAAATTAGCACAATTCCATCTTGTACAACCAAAATAAAGTGTTCCTCTTCTCTAATCTATACTTGAGGTCAGGTTCCTTGGTAGGTACATAGTTTTAGCCTACAGTTTGCATATGATTGGCATGGGAGGAGCAGTGGAGAGGTGAGAGGTAAGCCAAAATAGACAAGGTTCGGAGTCAAGTTATACTCGCTTTCAGTGGACGTTGAACGGCAATGATGTCGTCACCATTTTAACCAGCCTGTACGCTGGAAAAAATCTTTCAATAACCAGTAGGAAAAGCCCAAAAGCATTCTATCACACTACGTCCAAGCCATGATTCCGTCCTCTAGTTCTAGAGGCCGGGTCAGGCTGATCGGAAGCAGAAACAAACAAAAACATGTGCCTCTGAATGCGTCAATGGATTTGAGTGGTTGTGAAGGTAGTTACGGGTAAATAACTCATAGATGGAGGAGGAAATGGAAACTAGACAGTGGACTGACTGCGGCAGGTTACATGTCTAATGTTTTGGGGAGGGAAAGCTTTGGCAGAAGCTCCTGCCTCTTTGGCCCCTCCCTTCGCTCGCTGGGCACAATTTTCCATTTACCTGTTTCTACTTCAAGTTATAGGAAACATAGGCCATCGAAAAATTCTGAATTCAATTGGAGAGCCAGAGCGGGAAACTCTTTTCTTATGGCTGAAAGCATAAAAGAAGTTAAATAATTGTTCTTTAAGAGATTTCCTTCGTTTCAGGACTGGTGGCGCGACAAGCCGCTGTGCCCGTCGGTCGGTTTGAAACAAACTAAAAGAAAAACTTGATGACGTTCACATGTTGCCATTACTATCCAATCCACGAGGATTGGTCCCAAACACATATTTCGCACAAATCAACAAAAATATTCCCCCTAAAAACACAACAAATCAAACGGAACCGCTCAGGCCTAACAAGAATGGAGGAGAAGGAGGATTTAAAAAAAAAAAACTGGTAACAGCGGGCCGCATTGGCTGCGAAAAGACAATGAAAGCTAAATCTAAAAAGGGAAAATGAAAAATAGTAGAAAAAACGAGAAGAGACTTGTGATACGCTTCTTACTCGTCACAACTTTTATACCCGGTAATCAGTACTACACCTTTATTTCAAATTTGACATTTTACATTTTTTCTACATCTGTCATCTACATCTATATAACTTCTCACGCCAACATTCTCTTTTAGCTTGCCCGCTTCCCCTAGAGCCGCCCACTACACGAAGCAAATCTGTTAGCATGAAGAGAAAATGTGTGCAAAAACAAAAATAAGCTGCTGAACCTACCCCGGGTTTAGCCACTTCAAATTAATTTCTTCATTCTGGCTATAATAATGATCCACTCTGATCCCAATTCAATGATCTGATATAAGTGGGTATTCCCTATGGAATGGCGTTTTTAGTTTTTAAATTTCTTTTATCTTCAAAATTGTGGCTGTGGGAGACTGTAGCCCTTTGTGGGGTCTTATTTTTTAAATACACTTGTAACAATTTATACAATTTACTTATTGTTTAAAAGTCTGGATCCAAAACTTGGTTGATATGGTCTCTAAGGACGGACAGACAGACAGGGCTGTTTTAACTCGGCTATTGTTGCTGATCAAGAACATATGTACTTTATGGAGTAGGAAACCTTTACTTCTGTGCGTTACATACATACGTACATCCGTTTTATACCCTATTTACTCTTCGAGTACCGGGTATAATAAAGCAATGAGCACAGAAATTTGTACTATTTTCCATTTGCCTTTTATACCCTCCGGTATTTGTAGAGGATATAAAATGGCTTATCTATTTCCCCATTTAGCCTACCGCATATTTTTGTAGATTTATTTTCTCTAAAAAAACTACTTAATTTGATAAATAGAATCCATATATGTATGTTTTGAAAATAGAAAATAGTTTTGAATTGATTAAGATTTGTGGGTTTCTTATGGTCGATATAAATTTTCCTTTCCATTGGTTTTGAAAGAGAGGAACTTGAAGGCTCGGGTAGTTTTTCAGAACAAGCTTGACAAACTGAAGAGCAACTGCAGCTTTTTCCGGACTGAGCTTTTTTACTCAGGGGCGCACAAAGGATCTGTTGTAAAGGGGGTTGCAAAAAAAACTGTTATTTAATATTTTTAATAGTTGGCGTCTCCAAAGTTTTTAAGCCCCAATAAAGATTCTCTTAAAAAATGTTTCAACTCTTCCAAAAAAAATTAATTGATATATAAAAAAAATAATTGATACTAGTTTTGTACCTCTTTTAGCTACTGTGTTAATTTTAAGAGATTTTAAGGTTTGCTAAATTAACGTAAAGAATGATTATTTTGATTCAAGAAGTTCATATTTTCTATGAAAAAATCATGAATAACGAGTAATCCAAGCCAGAACAAATGTGGTCAATAATGTCATGAACAGGACTATTTTTGCAAGAAGTAAGGAGCACATAGTCAAGAATAAAGAGTGAACGATGGTATTGGTAACATGTACCACGATTATTTCCAACCAGGTGTTGTATCGCGCATAGATACAAAGATATATCAATAGGGTAAACGAGCGATCAATTAAAAAAGTAGACATGTAGACATGCAGTAGAGATGTTTTTGGTTTTCTAAGAGACTAAGATATTAAGGGGAAGCATTTCTCCCTGATCAACACTCTGCTTCACTGTGTAGGGGTGGGGGGCGAGTTAAAAGAGCGTTTTGGTGTGAGAAATGATGTAGATGTAGATTACAGATGTAGAAAAAATGTACAATGTAATATTTGAAAAAAACCGATAACGTCAAGATGTACTACTGAGTACTGGGTATAAAAATTGTGACGCGTAACAAGCGTCTCACACGTCCCTTCTCGTTTATTACAGGTTCTTTGATCTACGCCTATGTCCTCGTGGCAGGTCTAGTAGTTCTTAGGCCCGGCGTCAGCTAGCTATAATAACACGCCCCCTTACGCACCACCCTGTCGACGTTGTCCACCACCGGAGGCCGCCATCCACACCCACTAGGATCTGCAGCAACATTTGCCAGTCACTTGTGAGGCGCTTAGTCACTGCCTCATGTCAGTGCCTTGGTGAGAGGAATGGAGAGTAGGTATGTGAGGGATAAAGAGGGTAAAGAGATAGAGAGAGGAGAATCCTTTTCGCACAAGCCATGGGACCACCCTGCCTCTGCTGTACCCATGTCATAGTCATAGCCATAGCCATGGCGACGATACTTTTCTAGTGGCTGAAGCATTTTAATTGAATTTTCTGCTATTTACGGGAAGCAAAAGGAGAAGAGCCGGAGTAAGAGAGAGATCGCCAAAATCGAAAGACAGTGACAGGCAGACGGAGGTGACTAAAAAATATGGCGCTGAAAAGTTGAAGACAAGTTTTGCCGCCCACAGAAAGGGAAATTGTGCATCAAGAAGGGAATGGCGGCTTTTCACAAATTCTTCATCCCACCTTTGGGGACTTTCTGGTCATTTTTATACCCAGTAATCGAAGAGTAAATAGGGTATATTGTACACACAGAAGGAAACGTTTCCGACCCCATAAAGTATATATATTCTTAATCAGCATCAATAGCCGAGTCGATTGAGCCATGCCTGTCTGTCCGTCCGTCCGTCCGTCTGTCCGTCCGTCTTGTTGAGCGCGTGGATCTCAGAGACCATAAAAGCTAGATCCACCAAATTTTGCATCCAGACTTCTGTATGCTCACACTGTTACAAGTGTATTTCAAAAATGAGCCCCGCCTCCTTTCGCCCCAGCAAAAGGGCGAAAACCTCCCAAATCTACAGTTTTGAAGAAAAAAAGAAAATTAAAAACGCCAATCCGTGGGGAATGACCATATCTATCAGATCACCAAATTGGGATCCGATTGAATCATTAATATAGCTAAAATAAAGAAATTATTTTGCAGTGGCTAAACCCACCCCATCCCGCAGCTTTTGTTGTTTTTTTCACATTCTCTCATTCACACTCTGCTTCTGCTGTGTGCGGCCACTGCGTCTGCCGCGAATCTGCAGTGTGTGGGAAGGGGACGAGCTTAAGGAGCGTGTTGGTGTGAGATGTGTTGTAGATGTAGATGACAGATGAAGAAAAAATGTTAAGTTTGACAAAACACCGCAAAGGTGCAGAAGTAGTACTGAGTGCCGGGTATAAAAGTTATGACGCGTAAGAAGCGTCTCACACGTCCCTTCTCGTTCTATTTCCATATCCCCAGGAAAATTGTGTGAAAAACATAGACAGGAACAATTATCACTTTACCGTCTTATTGTGTTATAATTATGAATAAAAGTTGAGTTCTATAAGGAAATCGTTTGCCCATAGCAACCGGTGGGATAAACGACACTTGGGAGTGCATTTTTGTTGGTTGTTATGTCTTTTAATCGTTGTCGAGATAGAGGAAAAATAACTAGGCAGGATCCAAGCATTAACCATCCATCCAACCATTCAACCATTTACTTGTACGCATGCTCTTCAACCGCATGGCTTTTTTGATTCTGAGACTGAAAATACATACAAGCTTCAATTTTAACCGCAATTCATACAATTTATCCTGGAATACAAAGTGCAGACGACCGCACGACGACAAGTTCTCTATCAAATTTCTACATACATATGTATGTATATGTGAATGAAACTGAATGTAGATAACTTTAGCTTCTCTATGGTCGTGGATTTTATTTTCATGCTTCGGGGTCTATATTTTTCAATCTATTCTTCATTTATGACCCAAAAACCACACAACAAACACACATACATACATGTATTTACTCATGGGTACACAATCACAACACTTAATAATAATCAAATTCACTCGATGAGAATTTATCATTATTTTTGGCAATCGGCAGAGGCCCATAAAGGCAAGAACACATCCTAATTCCTGGCCAATAGAAACATTTTCGTTAGTTGAGAAATTTATGGGAATTTAGTTTAAAATTGGACTAATTGTTTTGCGATAAAGGAGATGGGAGAGATTTTATGAATATTTTTTAAGAGAATGGCTCACGGGTCGCAACACTCTATATACCAGATTTGTCACATATCATAAATCTTCTAAAAAAATATTTTAGGTGAAACAAAAAATTGCTTAAAAGAAAACAAAGCATAGTCCCGTTTCGTTTTCAAAATTTTCTCAATGGTTTAACATCTATTACACTACTCGATAAAATTGTACTTTTTTTCCGCTGCGAACCAAACCGACATTTTCTGATAGACTGAGGGCTTTAACATTTTTCAAAGAATAATGTTTTTTCAATGGCAGAACATTTGTTTGTTTAATTTTTAAAGTCTGGTATTTTTCGTATTGCCTTTTTTCGATCTAAATCCTAAATCTGGTTGTTTTAGCCATTCTATAAAGCCGATGAATGCATACATGTATGATGTATACCTTTAACTCTGTGGATTAAGCTTGCCGTTTGAAAAATGTTAAGCTTTGAACTGCTTAAATGATGATTTTTGTGAGTTATTTTTTGTACAATTTTTTACTTTGAAAACTCAGGAAAAGTTAAACAAAATTAAACCCAACACTAAAAAAAAAACAAAATCCAAAGGAAGTACCTTTTCGAGGGTATAGTATAGTAATAGTATAGTAGACTCTCAGCTTCCTATTCCTATCCTTCCTATATGTGCATCTCGAAGTAGCAGGCCTCTGCCAAAGTCCCAGCTACAAGTATTAGTGCGTGTGTTCTATACGCTAGAAGCTAGAAGTCCCAGCTACATGTGTATTAGTGCATGTAAAGCACGCAGCTAGAAGTCCCAGCTACATGTGTATAAGTGCGTGTAGCCAATGATTTTTTAGCGCTCAAAACCGGTTTTATCTTGATTCACACGGACACTGCAAGTAATGTATTTTTTGGTGCGCTAACTTTCTCAACTGCGATAGAACGAAAATTAGTTTTAATGATTTGATTTTGTTTTCGGGGCTTGGCGTATGAACCTGACCTGCCGCAACATATGCAGAATGAGGGGTGGGGTTTGGTTTGCAAAAAATAAATATGCCAATAAAAGTTGTTATTGTATTTTAATGCTGTAATTAATTTAAATGCTGATTTTATCGACTTCGTTGCTGCCGTATTATCAACATTGTTACCAAGTCCATCTTTTACAGACAAATCTTTTTAGATAAATATAAAAACATATATATGTATATATGCATATATGTACACACTTATGTATATATATGTACATATGTACGTACATACATCTTTCCAATTTCTGTTCTCGTCGTCGGTTATGTTCTCGGCTTCATGTGCGCTTTAATTGTTAGCCCAAATGGTTACCAAATGCATACCCTCAAGACTTTATGAAGAAGCTTGCCCCTCAATATCAAAATAAATTTATTTTGTGTGACCTTTATATGCTTTTTATAATTTAGGATGAAAGGGGTAACGGGTATAAACATCTGAATATGTATACAAATAATGAATTACCGCAATTGACTTTGCATTGCAAATATTTTCCATTAGAGTATTCAGTATATACTATTTGGTTAGTGATTACGGCAATTGACTTTGCGATATTTCTGGCTTCACACTCAAAAAATATTGAAAAAAATACTAATATTCAAAAAAATCCTAAATTATTCGGTTCTTAACGGAAAAATAGGGTCCTTTTGGGTTTTTAGGGTTGAACAATTTTATCTCAGCCGTCTCTCCATAAGTTTTGATGATCATTTTTTTTTCAACTTTTCCTGTGTTTTCAAATTCAACATTTCGTAAAAAATATCTCACAAAAATCAACATTTTTGCATTTCAAAGCTTGATTAATATTTTTTAAACGATAATCTAAGCCCACAAGTCATGGGTATTCATTATAGATGCATGCTTCTGCCTTCAATAATGGATAATTTTACTACAACCAGATGTAAGATAATTTAGTTAAAACAGTCAAGAAAAAATACAAGATTTTAAAAATTCGTTTAAAAAGTTCTGGCATAGAAAAAAAAATTATTATCAAACCATTTCTAAGCCCCATATCTTTCGGAAAAAGTTAGTCTGGATCGAAGCGGCAAAATCGTGTTTAACGAGCGGGTGTGGGGTTGACACCCCCAAGGATTCTGATTCCGAGAATATTTGTGGGTGCATTCCGTAGATTTTCGTTGTCATCTCGTTGTCTGTCGTCAAGTTTGTTTGGTTTTCCTGCAAGCTCTTCCTGCTCTTTGCTTATCAGTTTTCGTAGAGTAGTAGCAACAGAAATCCTTGTTCCCAGGGTCCTGTAGCCCCCTGGAGTTTGTAGGATAGTCCTGATGCTTTTTGGTTCTGTCGGTACAAAAGTACACGTAATTGGGCTAATGGATATTTGGATACTAACAAAATTTGCTAATAAAGTTCGCAAACACACACAGGACACACAGAGATGGACACAAGGACTTCAGGACGTAAGGACAGTGGAAAAGGAGCATCTCCAAAAGTGTGGCGGCATAAGCAAAAGCAAAGGCAAAAGGCAGCCAGGTGGACATTTGGACAACAAGGAGGCATTTGCTGGATGCCCAGGATGAGTGCTGCTCACAGGCAGCACCAGCTGCAGCAGGTTGTCTACACTTTTTGTAGAACATTTTTGCCTATATTGGGACGACCATAAGTGCGTCTCTATATTTTTGTTGACAACTCCTTACTAGCCTCACAAATGCACGCGCACATACACACGCAGGTATACATACGCCAACACATAGATACTCTGTTGGGGGAGGCTGCTGCAATCTGATTTACATAGATTTAGATTTTGCAACAGGAATTCACACATCCTACACAAAACATCCATGATGAAAAGTTATGGGGCATACTTCATTCATTTTCATTTCTTTAATTTCTTTTCTTAAATATTTACTGAACCTGTGGACATTTGTTCTTCCACAAGGGATTATCTGCATATTTGGGGGCATAAATTTAGAGCCCTATTTAAGTTAAATCAATCTTGATCATTCGCTGCCAACCTCAGGCTCAACACTTTCCTTTACTAATTGCCCTTGCCATTTTTCGATTGCGTTTGAGAGCAGTGCCAGGAGGAAATCAGTTATCTACCAGTTATTAATAGCGAAAAATATACAATCCCGGCATTTAGGAGTCATTTTACAGGACTTGTAGTCTACCTGATTGCATTTGCCGTTTACTTTTCACCAAAGACTGTTTGCCAGTGTAACCACAAAAGGAGAAATGACTACGAGGAAGCAGTAGGATAGGGGAGGAGGCGACATGAGGACTAGATGGTGCGTGAGAGCAGTTTTCACTATAGCTCAACGTTTGTTTTGCAGATGAGTGTCTCCCTCTTTCTCTTTCAGAGTCTCTGATTCTCTATCTCTTACTTTCACAGAGTGTCTGATTCTGTGTCTCAGTGTGTATTTGTGTGTGTGTGTTTAATTTATTCTGGGATGTGGTATCTCCCTGTATCTTCAATGGAAATGGCCAAAAATTGCATCACACACAGGTAGATGGTTAGCGATACTTCGGCATGGTATTGGATATGAGAGGGCATGCCATGGAATGGCAGAGAGGGGGACCGATAGGAGAGGCATTGTATAGGTACGATGCATGTCCTTCGGTTGGCTTCAGCTCTTGGCTTGGCTTCAGTTCCTTCCAACCACAAACAACAACCATCCAAGCAGCTAAACTCCACTTCTCCTGCAGAATGTGGAACCCATCGCACAATTACCATGAGCCCGTCAAATATCCCACAGTATGGCAACTCCTATTTGCAGTAGTTAAACTCAATTATTATGCAAAGTCAACAATGTCTATTTGTGCCATCAAAAAGGTTAAAGTCGACTTGGGGAATGAAACCCAACACGAGTAGCACAGAAGGGGGTTAGTTGGAGATATGTATGAGTTCGTGGGGGTGGGAGACATGTATGTGGGGGTCGTAGCATCACGACCAAATACATTTTGATTTGCAGCTAAAGTGAAAACTTAAAACGTGTTCAGAACTACTACGTGGTACGTTTATTTTTATACACGGTACTCGAAGAGTAAAATGGGGTTATGGGGTGTGGAAAAAAGGATGTACATATGTAACGCGGAGAAGCAAACGTCCGTCTTGTTGAGCGCCTGGATCTCACAGACTATACAAGCTAGAGCCACCAAATTTTCCATCCATATGGCTGTATGCTCACACTATTACAAGTGTATTTCAAACTTTCTCCCACAGCTACAATTTTAAAGATAAAAGAAAACTAACTTACTCAAGTCAGGTAGGAAAGGACCCCACATCTATCAGATCACCGAATTGGGATCAGTTTGGATCATTATTATAGCCAGAATGAAGAAATGAGCTTGCAGTACGTGGCTAAACCCACCCCTTCCAGCGGGTTTTTTTTTTGTTTGTTGCACATTCTCTTTCGTAAGAAGTAAGAAGTGTAGAAATAATGTAACATGTAAAATAAAAAACAACCAGAGAAAAATAGGCACAGATGTCCTACTGAGTAGGTGTATAAAATTTGTGACAGGTAAGAAGCGCCACACACATCCCTTCTCGTTTTGTCTCGTATATTTGGATGCTGAAGAGGCCTTCTGCAGCCACCAGTTTTCTCTTATTTTGTTTAAGGGATTTTTCAGAGGTAGCGGTTTGTTTTTTTGACAGAAGTTAAGTATCTAAGATCTGCCTGTAAAGAAATATTTTTATCTTAAAAGCTGATTGGTGTACAAAGCTAATAAGTGGACATTGTGGTAATTTTGTTTTTAAATTTTTACTTTAAAAACTCAGGAATAGTCGAAAAAACGTTGTTTATTATGTCCTCTATTTTGTTATGTCCTCTGTTTTGTTATGCGGGGGTGCATTAATTGGGCATCGAGCGCATTTAATATTCGTGGGAATCAAATTTGAATTCTTCTGAAAGTCCATTATGCTTCATTTTGGCTCCCTCGTACTTTCGGTTTGTCTAGCCGTATCTGCCGTCTGCCTGCTTTTCTGCTGTACCGGTAGTGCCGTTTGTCGTACTTTTGCTAACAGTAAGATTTTAAGTAGTTTGACATTTAAACTAGCATACAATTTTTGAGCGCAATAAAAATGCACAACTAGCCGGAAATAGGAGACTCACAAAAACAAAACAAATAAGCAGAAGAAGAAGGAACAGGCATACACCTCCACCTCCACCATACTCTCGCTCATTCGTTTTGTCTAAGAAGTCTTGCCAGCCATCTGTAACCATCTCATTCTTTCCCACAATCTCTGCACCGGTCTGTGCCCTTTTCCTCCGTCACTATCCTTATTTCATTCCCTTTTCAAACTACTTTACCTTTTCGCACTGCTTACTAGTAAAAAGGGGGCCAAAACTTTGTCAGCGAAAAATTGCGGCCCAGTTTATTGCAAAAGTTCATTACAGTACAAATGTTTCCAGTCTTGGTTAAGAGCAGCAGCAGAAAAGAGAGAAGTAGAGAAAAAGCAACAGGGGGACGCAGAATAGTGAAAGAGAGGTAGGCGGAGAGCAGTAGAGTGTAAGTGCCATTGTCTGGCAAACGCCTTTAAGTCTTCTTTGTCTTTTAATTATAAAATGCAAAAAATGTGTGCATACTTTTTGGATGTCTGTGACACTGATGGAGCAGCACAGGTAATGCAATGCCATTACCACACCCCAGCCACCTTCCCTATGCTATAGGCAAGAAGAAACCAGAAACCAGTTACCAAAACCTAAAAACTGAAAATGAAGTTCTATATTTTTTTATTTCCGTTTTATAGCAGCGGTGCAGATGTGCGGCAAAGTTGGTTACTAATTTGCATTTTCTCATCAACGCAGCAATCGTCTGCATAACTATCACGAGAGTATGATGCAGGCAGGCAGCAGCGACGGAGAGCTCGGACGATGGATGTGAGATGTAGGGCTTAAAATATTATAAATAGTTGCCATGCGATTTTGCATAGTTATGGAGGAGAAGCAGCAGAAAAGAACATCTCCAGACCCTGGGGAGGCTCGGTTGTAGCATTTGTCTACACGTCAATCATATGAAAATGGTCGTGTGGTCCTGTGTCGGACAATTTATCATTTAACTAGGCTTTCTTGTCTCTCTCTTCCTCCCGCACTTGATAAATAAAGTTCTCTTTTCTGGGGGCATTTTTTTTAAGATTTTTGTTTTTTTTATGGTTGCTTCTGCCTTTTTTTCTTGATGCGGGTTTTTTGTGGGTGAAAAGGTGTTTTGAGACGCAAAAAGTGTGTTGAATAATGGTCAAAGCGAGAACGATGGCTACGGCCTACAACAGAATGACAATCAGGCAAACGCAATGATTGAAATATCACAGTAAATAAGTTAATTTTTCTGAATATTGATTAACATAGATTTAAGACAATGAACAGAGAGTTTGAATAATAAAACTAAAGAAATTCAATTACAATTCTTACAAAAAAGGCTTAATAAGCTGGATCGTTTTTTTCCCAGTGTTTTCCAACAGATTTGCTTTCTTAATAATCCCCACAACTATTTTAAATCAGTGTAAATTATTTAAAATACAATCACTGTCTTGAAACATTAGAGAACGAGCAAAAATACACAAACAATTCACAAATGATTCAATATAATCCTTATCAGGAAACGTTTCCGATACCATTACGTATCTTGATGAGCATCAATAACCGCCGCGGCAGAGCTTTGTCTGTTCGTCCGTCCGTCTGTCCTTCTTGCTGATCAAGAATATATATGTACTTTCTAGGGTCGGAAACGTTTCCTTCTGTGCGTTTCGCACATTGCTTTGTCCGCAAATGCAATATACCCTATTTACTCTTCAAGTACCGGGTATCAAAATATCCTTCAACAATTCAACCTCTTCGCTTTGCAGCAGCTCTCTGTTGCATTTAAATCTTTGTCAAATGAATATTTTGTGATGAAAATTGTAAAATCCTGAGAAAACACAAAAAAGGATAACTTTTTTTCAGCGGTAAAACAATTTTCCGCTAACAATTATACAACGCCTGGCACTTCCAATGAGTTTTAATTGATTTTCAATTTGGATTATCCTGAGTTTTTTTTTTACGGATTTCTGATTATGTTTTAGGCTTTGTTTTCAGTGTGTTAAAAGTAAAGGGGATGAATGGAATATGAAGTACTCATTTCTCTTAGACCTATTTCCATGTAACGAACGGTTCACGTCTTTCAACCCATAACATTCTATACTAATTTGTAATGGCTTCCTCACAGTTTCCCCCTCTGAATCGGAATTCTTTCCCCCTAAAAGTGTATAAATGTGACCCTAAAAAGTTTACGATTTATACACGACTTTTCGACCGGATTCCAATACACTTTTTGCCTAAAAATATTTTAACGCAAATTAAATTTCCAAAAAAAAAACCATCTTTCGAAGGCAATAAGTCATGCATACAAATTTAATTACTTGCTGCTGGATTCCGGCTGTCTTCTAGCGGTTTTCCTCAATCTCTTTGTTTTTCTTCATAATTTTCTTCCTTTTCCAGGGCTCTGCCGATGCTCTACCGATTGTTTTTATTTAATTTTTTATACCCGTTACTCGAAGAGTAAATAGCGTAGAAAGGAAGTGTGTCCGACCCCACAAAGGATATATATTCTTGATCAGTATCAAAAGCCGATTTGATGTAGCCATGTCTGTCTGTCCGTCCGTCTGTCTGTCCGACCTTATGAGCACCTAGTACTCAGAGACTATAAGAGATAGGGCAACCAAGTTTTGCATTCCGTAAGGAATGAACATATCTATCAGATCACCGAATTGGCATCGGATTGGAACATTATTATAGCCAGAATGAAGAAGTTAATTTGCGGTGACTTAACATCAGTTTTTTTTTTTACATTCTCTCTCACTCTGCTTGGTGCAGTGTTAGCGTCTAGGGGAGGGGGCGAGCTTAAAGAGCGTGCTTGCGTAAGAAGTGATGTGAACTTTAGAAGTAGATGTAGATGACATATGTAAAAACAATTCAAAATGTCAAATGTAAATTTAGAAAAAAAAATCAAAGGTACAAAAATACTAACTGAGTACCGGGTATAAAAGTTGTGACGCGTAAGAAGCGTCCCACACGTCCCTTCTCGTTTTGTATACAAAAAATTCTTGATTGGTTATTGGGTGGCCAGAGGCTCAACACGAAAACGCAAAGAAAAAAAAATGGTAAAATTAGTTCGGGGCAAGAAAAACAGGTGACTCTGGGTGCAAAACCACCTATAGGCAATCAAAATGGCAGACAGAGGCCAGTTTGAGGACATTCCATTAAGTAACTGTGCAAACTAAGTAGATGACTAACTTGATTAGGGTTATTAAGACTAGTTTATTCTTACCTAAGAACTGTCTTTCGGAGAGATTTCAGAGATGATTCAGAGGAAGTTGGCTAACAATACTTAATATACGATAAAATATATTATTTATAATGATTGAATTATTAAATGTGGTCCGCAATAATCTCAAACAAAACAATAACAAAATAAAAAGTGATGAAAAATCACAAATACATGGCGCACCATACATACATATTTATATTGATGATACAATGAAGGGGAGGACGGCAGTTGAGGAGAGGGAAAGCCTTGAATGAGAGCGAGAACATTCGCATAAGTACCGCTCAAGGCGCTTTACAAGTAAGGTAGAAAGTACTCCTCACCATACTCCCCTCTCCAAGAAGAGAAATCAACTTACCACCTTTTGGCCATGTCTTTTCACACGCTGTTTATATTTGCATACATTTAACTTGCGGCCAGATGTTGGGCGTGTTTTGGAGGGACGGATACTCCTGTATGAATTTTTTTCTTGTCAATAGGCCAGAAATTTGTTTTCACAAGTACTACCGACCACCGTTTGTGTTTTCTATCCATCTGTATGTATGCATATATATATACATTATTGAGTTGCTGTTATAGCTTTTTCTTTGTTTTAGCTGTGATTCCTTCCTTGATGGTCTCTGATCTGCTTCTGTATATACTTTGCACATTTTGTGGTTAATTAAATTTGCACAAGTGAAATGCACTCAAGCATGAGAGATGAACAGTAGAACGCAACGATAGACACATAGAGAGAACAGAAAGCGAGCAGCAAGAGTGGGCGTATGATATAATTGTGATATTATTAGTGAGTCATATTAGAAAAATTATAGTTTGAAAATTTTAAGAAGTGAGTTTTATTTATACATTTATAAACATTACAATTAAAAAAAAAATATATATATATATATATATATACCATTCTTTCTTATGGAATACTAAAAACATTTTAAGACGGGTTCTAAATAAGACATGACCTATAAATAAATATTCTAAGATCTATTCTAATTCTAATTATTGTTCCATTACTTTGATTCGTGTTAATAATTTATACGAGAAAACGAGGGACTTTCACAAGACGTAAATAATTGTTTTATTCTTTATTTAAATACACTTGTTGTATATTAATTCTTAAATACCCCTGATATAAGTTCAAATACATTACATTCAATAAAATCAAATTCGATTGGAAGTTGTTGTACCTGGAAGCCCATTTAAGGCTTTCACTTTCCAGTCTTCAATTTATTTTAAAGGTGGAAGGAGATTGAGGAACTATTTTACGAGTATGTACATATGTACATATGTATGTATGTGTTATGCCTCCCTGCGGCATCAACCGCATTCATTTCAAGAATTGTTGTATGACATTTACCAGGAAAATAATCAATAGCCAAAGGGAAGGCCCGATCCCCCAAAAATATAGATACGAAATATAAATACCCTTCTCTAATTCACTCCGTGTGTGTAAGTATTAACGACATTTTTCGGTCACTCAGCCTTACAGACCCGCGGACACTTATTATATTTTTTGTTTTCTTTAAAGCAGCTAACATTACTGAAAAATTTTAATTTTGAGAGGGTAACCTTTTCCGACCCCATAAAGTATATGGATATGTACATATGTACAGATGTATATTATTGATCAGCATCAATAGCCGAGTCGATATAGCCATGTCTGTCTGCCCGTCTTGTTGAGCGTTTCCTTCTCTGCGTTATATACATTCATATTACCTCACAAATATAGTATACTCTATTTACTCTTCGAGTACCGGTTATAAAAATGTATAATTGGAAAAAAATCACTAAGGAACCGTTAATGAGGAACGGTACTGAGTACCGGGTATAAAGGTTATGACGTGTAAATTTCTTATAAATAAAACTTATTTTTTTAGAGAGAGCTCTAGTTGAAGTTTTGTTTCTTTGGGGGAAGGTAAGGGTCAGGCTTTCCGAGTTTTTCTGTCAGTTGTGCAAACTTTGATTCAACTAAAGCAAATACTAGTAAGCATTCGCAGTGAGACTTACCAAAGAAATACCGTTTTCGATGCATCATAAACATTGTATTCCCATTGGGCACTACGCCATGCCATCAATTTCTGTTTAAAATTGATAAGCAAAATGTATCTTTCAGTTACTGCTATTTGGACCATGAGTTTGCCAAAGCGCTTCATCGATGCTGCCACTTCAGCTGACATTGCAAATCAGTTTTCGGCTCAGAAATTAGGCATCGAATTATTTCTGTTTGTTTGCGATGATGTCCGGCTGTTGCATGTTCTGTGTAGATGGTTTCTCAGCTAATGCCAGATGCTAATGGGGGGTTTGTGTTTTTTAACCGCACCAAATTGTATCGCATTACGAAAGTCTTACCTAAACATGTATACATTTTGAATATTTGTTTATGTGTTTGCTTAATGCGATTTGCGTGGGAATTCGAAATGATTGAGTGGAATGATTGGAAGCTGGAGCCGGAGCCCTACTTAATATTTGACTTGTGTGTTGGTTAATGGACTCCTTATTTTATCGGTATCATAAATCGCAATTAGGCGCTTTTGCTTAGCCAAATAAAGTTCTTTGCATTTGATTTCCTTAAGTGCGAAGCATGTTTATTTATTGTGCATCATTTGTAGCAATGTTAGACCTTCGAATAAAGCTTATTTGTATAATTATTAAGTATACATAAGGCTACCTGGTTTTTTTGTGTCTAGTTAATCTGAATGATTCTTACTTACTTTACATCTCAAGAGATTTGTTGTAGCCTAACAAAATACTCACTCAACATTTAACAAAATTTTGTTTTCCAAGATAACTTTTAAATGCTTATACATATCTAGCTAAAGAGTATTTTTCTTAGACTAACCAAATACTCACTCAACGTTGAAATTCTTTAAAGAAGAAGCTCTTAACAGTTCAACACTCCACTTAACTCAAAATTAAGGACGTATTAAAAATAAAACACACTTTACTCTAGGAAAGAAGCTGCTCAATTGAAAACATATAGTGCAAAAACTCTTTTATTTACTCTTAAAATTCACTTTTCAAATAGGTTAGTACTGAACCTAATGAACTCAAATATAAAAGAGAAGGGACGCGTGAGACGCATTTTACGGATCACAGCTTTTCGTTTTTTTCTTAAAATTTTACATTTTACATTTTTTCTACATATATCATCTACATCTACATCACGTCTATTACCACTCGCTCTTTTTTCTCGCCCCCCTCAAGCAGCGTGTGGAATTAGAGAAAGTGCAAAATATAAGCAAAGCTGCCGGGCGGCTATAATGATGATCCAATCTAATCTTTATTCGGTGATCTGATAGATATAGTCATATATATACTTTAAGGGGTCGGAAACGTTGACTTCCCTGCGTTACATATACATACACATATACATAGGTACATCCACTTTTCCCGACAAATTAAAAATACCATATTTACCCTTCGAGTGCCGGGTATAAAAACCTTGAATGCTGAAATGAAGTTAATTTTTAGAGAGGAACTAAGCTGCAATTCTTGCCAAGGGTAATAGTTTTCCATTTGATAGTATCATTGCAAACTATTTAGTTGCAAAATTCGGAGTTAAAAAAAAACTCAAATACTCTTTGAATCTTAACTTTAATCGACTCAATGACTCTTTTGATATATCTCTTTCTATACACTATACTCAATGCACAACAATCTCCTCTCTCCTGAACGTAGCATTCTCTTCATTTACCAAACACTTTACGTGATAGAAATACTCACCACTCGTAGCTCTCTTCTTGCTTTCGTTCTCCCAAAAGCTCTCTCGAGTGGGTATTAAGCCTTCGCAAAAGCTTGCGTTGTATGTTTTTAAACGAAGCTTCGCCCGAGGTGAAGAGACATTTTTTTACTTTGAGCTAATATCTTTGTCCTCATTTTTTTAGAACAAAAAACTAAAACCCAGATGATTTGACGACACTTTCCACCCAGGAGTAGATGGGGTTAACTTATGTGTGTCTGTGGCACGTCAAATAGTATTTATTAATAAAGTCTATCTTTTACGCTTGTTTGTGGAGAAAGCTTGAAGTTTATTCTCTTTCTTTGGTAGGCTAATACACAAACGAAGTTGGTTCTACCTTTTTCCCCTGCGAATATATCCGTAAATGTTTAAGAATTTGATAGATTGAATTTCCCTAGCAGCAGCAGCCGGAGAATTTGTTGTCTATTTTTCGTTTCTAAAAGACACTGAAACAATAGCTCTGCCACTCGCATCTTAACCATCTATCAGCTTCATTGGCTTCGTTCTGGTGGTGGTCTTAGGCATGTTAATTTCGACTTAATGCTGTTTAAGTAAAGCCTCAATATTTGCCCCTATACGCATACATGGGTAAAGAAGGTGTAGGCGCTTAGTCAGAGGCGGATACATGCACACACAAAAAGAGACGGGAACACAAACACTTAAATATGAGTGACTTATGTACATGTGTAAGTCGGTAACACGACGAAGATAGAAGCTATACAGCATACATGAGTGTGGGTGGGTGGGGAGGTACATGGAAAACTGTACTATGGGGAACTCGACCCCTTTTTTCTGGCCAAAACCCATTTTAAAAACGTAATTGATATAATATATTTTTAACCACGATGTCTCCAAAGTTATGTGCTACAACATTAAACAGAGCATACAACTTTTAAGTTATCAGCTTTTAAACAGAGCTGTTAGCTAGCGACATGCAAGCTCTGTTAATACGAAAATTGAACACTAAGTGTAAGCACTCTGCACTAAGTCCAACATTTTTGAAACTCAAAGAAAAGAAGTCAATGTAAAAACCCGATTATCTTCTAGCTTTCAATTTTTTTAAATCCAGGCACGCCTTTTTATACTATTTGTGTATTTGTGGGGAATAATGGTTGTATGTTACGCACAAAAGAAAACGTTCCCGACCCCATAGCCTAGTCGATTGATCCATGTCTGTCTGTCCGTCCTTATGAGCGCCTGGATCTCGTTTTCTATAGTCTTCTTTTGTAAAGCACTTATAACTCGAGAACGGCTGAACTGATTGCCATGGTTTTTGATTTGTTGGATTTGTTTCCGTCGCGAGTAGCAGAATACATCTTAAAAACAACTTATGGCCTGTTTGTTGCGGCCTTAAAGCCAAAATTGTATTTTTTTCTGAAGACATCATGTGTGTGTTCAGAAATTTGTCTAAAAAGTTCATTTATTGTTCGTTTCTATTTGTTTAATCATATTTAATATTTGTTTTATTTATTTGTTACATCCAATACCAACGATGAAATCACTCGCTATCAAGTTGGTAGAAATGTGAACTGAAATGAAGCACTTTGGCGTATATTTTCATTCCCCGAAACACCTCCAGCGACAACACTGACCAGTTTCTTTGCGATTTGTCAAAGCGATCCGTTCGCACGAACTTTTCTTTACTCAGAAATGCCACGTTATTACACTTGTAACGCTACATCGAAGAAATTTCAACGTCGGAAGCAAGACGATGCAGTTCCTGGTCATCCAGATATGCGTTCTACTGATGCTCTTGGTCGTATTTACACAGTTCATCCGAAGAATGTTTCTATTTGCGGTTGTTGCTGGTACATGTTCGAGGGCCAACATCATTTGAATCACTGCGAACTGTTAATGGTATCGTGTGCCCCACATTTCAAGAGCCAAGAGCTAAATTTGCTTGAAAACGATACTCATTGGGACACGACAATCGCTGAAGCAATTATATCTGCATCTCCAAGTCAGATACGCACATTATTTGCTATCATCATTTCAACATGCTTCCCACAAATACAAAGATAACATGTCCGAAAATATTTTACATCGAATTCGCTTCAGCTCAAGAAATTACGATCTTGAGGTGATTGAGGAGATCCATAACCAGGCTTTGCTCTTGATCGAAGATATGTATTACCTCATGTGCGGCAGTTTGTTAGTTCGGTTAGGAATGCCAGCGCCAGATCGCGGAATGAACGACCCATTTAATAGAGAATTGGAACGTGAACATGAATATGATCCACATGAACTAATCCAATCAGTTCAAACGAATGTACCTCTGTTGAATCCTAAGCAGAGGGAAGTCTATGATACACTGATTAATGCAATTGATGATGGAAATGGCGGCTTTTTTTTCATGCTCCCGGTGGAACTGGGAAGAAATTCCTCACGTCATTGATTTTGGCCACTGTACGTGCGAGATCCGAAATTGCGGTAGCAATTGCTTCTTCTGGAATAGCGGCCACATTGTTAGAAGGATGCCGTACGGCTCACTCAGCTTTAAAATTGCCATTAAACCTTCAAACTACTGAACAAATGACATGTAACATTTCGAAAAACTCCGCAATGGCCAAAGTTTTAGTAGCATCGAAAATCATCATATGGGACAAATGCACAATGCCGCACAAACGCGCATTGGAAGCACTAGACCGAACATTAAAAGATCTGCGCAATGACTCGAGATGGTTTGGTGGTGCAATGATTTTATTATCTGGCGATTTCCGACAAACACTACCAGTCATTCCAAGATCTACTGCTGCCGACGAAATAAAGGCTTGCCTCAAAGCATCAAATCTGTGGCGATATGTAAAGAAACTTCAACTGTCTGTAAATATGAGAGTTGCATTGTTGAACGATCTATCTGCTGATGATTTCTCGAAGCAATTGCTGACTATCTGTAATGGCCGTGTTCCTGTAGACAAATCGAGCGGTTTGATTTCATTTCCTCCAAATTTTTGCAATTTCGTATCATCAAAAGACGAGCTTATCAACAACGTATTCCCGGATATCATTGCTAACCACAAAAATACTAAATGGTTAAGTGAGCGAGCAATTTTGGCCGCTAAAAATAAAGATGTAGATAACCTCAATCTTATAATTCAAAATCAAATTCTAGGTACTCTATATTCATTCAAATCTATCGACTGTGTAACAAACGAAGAAGAAGCCACTAACTATCCAACTGAATTTTTAATTGGTTTACCACCGCACAATTTAAAACTTAAAGTTGGCTCGGTAGTCATGCTTAGAAATTTAAACCAACCAAAACTGTGCAATGGAACGCGTTTGGTAATAAGAAAACTGATGAGCAATGTGATTCACGCGTCGATACTTAAAGGAACATTTAAAGATGAGGAAGTTCTTATTCCAAGGATTCCGATGATCCCAACGGATATGCACTTTGAGTTTAAACGAATTCAATTCCCGATTTGCCTTGCCTTCGCCATGACGATCAACAAATCACAGGCCAATCCTTGACTATTTGTGGCCTCAATCTAGAAAATGAATTTCCCATGGTCAATTGTACGTGGCATGCTCACGTGTCGGCAAACCGTCCGCTTTATTTGCTCTTGCGCCTGACCAAAAAACAAAGAATGTCGTTTCCCACAAAGTGCTTGAATGAAACTCCTATTACCATCGCATTGGATCATTGCAACCTATAGAAGATGCACAGCATAAATTCTTGCAATATGGGCAATATGGAAGAACAACTTGACAGGCGTCAAGGGATCAACACAGCTACGAAGAGAGCAATTCTCCAAGACCTACAGCAAATGTTTCATGGACATCATGCATTGGTCAGGCTGTTCAAGACTGCTTTAGAGCGCATGCCAAGTGATTGCAATTTAAGATCTGCCTTTTGCAGACAATTATTAAATTTCCTCTTTTGGGTACTTGGCAATCTTATTTCAGTTATCTTATCGGTTGTTGAGTCCGAAAATCCTAAACAGGCTGCTGGACATGCTGTTATGTAATTATCATTACTAGCATTGGAAGCACTGACGTTTGTTCGGTTCGTATGTGGCAATCAGATGATAATTTAACACTCAGCACCATGGCTCGTGCCTAATATAATATGGCATTGCTTAACATACCTCATCTTTTTTTTTTTTGATACAATTTAAAATAAAACGAGAAGGGACGGGTGAGACGTTTCTTACGCGTCACAACTTTTATACCCAGCACTCAGTCAGTGTACCTGTACCATATTGTTGTACCCGGTACTCGAAGAGTAAATAGGATATATTCTATTTGTGCGATTTTGTCTCATTTTATTAGATTTTTATAATTGTACACAAATTAACCCAAATCTGCAAATTTTCTTTCGATTTGCTTCAATTTTTCTGGGAAATTTTTCAAATAAAACCAAAACGCCAAAGCTAATTTCTGACTGAGTTCGTCCTTGCAAACGACTCAGGATCTTTAATAAACAACAACAACAACATAACAAAAATTTAGATATCTGCGAAGACACAAGGCACACATTTGATCAAGAATAGAATACTCTACAATAAAGCTTCAAGGGGCTACCAGACTCTTTGTAAGCCTCTTCAAATACTATTTTTCGTCACAAATATAGACTTTAAAAAAAAAACTACCCATTAAACATAATATGAGATCAACTCATTTTTTAAATTTCATTTTAAACTCACAAACAAATTTTGCAAACCGGTTTGAATCGAGCCCATTGTAAAGAATTTACTTAAATTTTTTAATATAAAAATTTGTTCAATTTTAATTTTAAAAAATTCTATTCCAATAACACTACTTGACAAAATCGAACTTTTTTCTCCACTTCGAACCTAACAGACTTTTTCTGATACACCTGTGAGGGAACGTGTCCCTCACAGGCCGTAGAGCTGTTAAAGCCAGGGGCTCGGATATCCGAACACGGCGAAGTTAGAAGAGGCGCTCAGAGAGCGGGGAGCCCAAGACGGCGGAGCAGAATAGAGGGGAAGGATGGGATCGGGCCGGCAGCGGACGAACGCATGACCAAATATGGTCATTTGGGAAGAGACGCCCAGAGAGCGGGGAGCCCGAGACGGCGGCGCAGAAGAGAGTGGAAGGATGGGATCGGGCCGGCAGCGGACCAACGCATGCCCAAATATGGCCATGGAATCGGGGTCCAGTTACGAAGAAGGGAGAAAGCATCAGAATCGCCGATGGAAAAACACTGACCGCGTGTTAGAACCGTTAGCCGGCGACTATATAAGGAGGGTGGCCGCCAAGCGAAAAAAGCTTCACGCGTGAGCAGCCCAAGAGCTAGGCCGAGTGTTCGGGTGAATAAGTGAATCGAAGTGCATATTAGCGGAAATCGTAACGGGACCCGCGACATCGAATGCTCAGAGTGAGTCTTGCATAATCAGAGTGAACAACAGATTTTCGGACGAGGTTAAGGTAGAGAAAGGCGAACCGTTGGAGTGCGGAATTGGTGTGGCGGATTAAGATCAATTGCCCCAGTTCAGCGGCACCAACGTGCAACGCCCGGAGCCAACCGTCAGAAATCGACAGGTCACAAGATAGCGGTAACATAGCCATAAGCTAGGCTAAGCGATAGAGATTAATATGGAATAAAACCCCAATTGTCAGAAATAAACCAATCCTGTGTTTTTACTTGGTCGTCGAGGCAACAATATAAATTCGTTGCAACCACCCAATTTAGCGCTGAGTCAGCCCAGCACACGTCACGAGACCCGGAAAAAGGGTTCGTTACAACTGGCGCCCAACGTGGGGCCCCACGACCAAAACAGATCAATCAACAGATAGCTCAAAGGGCACGATGGGAAAAGGACAATGGATCCACAATTTGAGGAAAGAGGATCTGGTGCAATGCGCTCAGGCGGTTGGCGTACGATTAGAGGGGACGCTAGACGAGATGAGGAAGGCGTTCAAAGAGTGGGTTAGAGAACACGGCGGAGAGCCAGAGTATGCGGATCTACTGGAGGTCTGGGAATGTCGGGCGAGCAGAACGTCGCCGATGCCTCGGGCTGACGACAAGCCGGCCACATATGAGCAACTCGCTCTACCTCAAGGGAAGGCGGCGGCGGCGCTATGGAAGTCCCCAGCTGAGTTTCAGCAGGAGCTCATCGCGAGCCTGGCGGTGCCCGAGCGGTCGGTCACTCCGACACCCAGCCGGCATCGACAGGCAAGCCGAGACAGAAGCCGAGACCCGGAAAGGGGGTTCCATGAGCCACAAGGCCCACGGCCGGCACCCCTGGACTACGCTAAGGTGGCCAAGCAGGTGAGAGAGTGGTCATTTCGGTTCGACGGAACGACGAAGCCTCTCGAGTTCTTGGAGCAGGTCGAGTGGTCCGCCGAGACGTACGGGCTGGATCCGGACCTGATCCCAAGAGCGATGCCGGAGCTCCTGAAGGGGCGGGCACTGATGTAGTTCGTGGCCAACAATCGGCAATGGAAGACGTGGAAAGACTTCTCCAGCAGCTTCCAAGCGTATTTCTTGCCAAGAGGATATTTTGAGAAGCTGCTGCAGGAGGTGAGGATGCGGAAACAGAGGTGGGGAGAACCATTCAAAGATTACATGGTGGAGATGCAGACTCTCATGAGGCCCCTGAAGTGTCCACAGGAAGAGCAAACGGAACTAATAAGGGAAAACAGCATGCCGGATCTGAGGGCGTACATGCGACCGCATAGATGCTGCGATTTGGAGTCGATGATGGTTTTGGCAGACGAATTCGAGGCACTAGAGAGAGATCGCGAGGAGTTCCAACGGGAGAATCCGGTCATAAGGGCGCGAGCCGCAAATCCGTTCAGCAAGCCGGCGGGAGCAGAAGTGTGCCGTCGGTGCACAGAAGGGACGCGGGCAGCGTTGCCGGCTCAGACGACGGCTATTGTGAACGGGTACGTTCAGAACCCGGAACAGGCATGCAGAAGGTGTGGGAGCGGGGAGCATTGGTCAAGAGAGTGCCAAGCTCGGCCCCTCACGTACTGCTGGATGTGCGGGAAGGTGGGAATGCCGACGCGGGAGTGCTACCGAAAAGCGGGAAACGCCCCGCGACCCCAGCCGCGGAGGGCCGTGCCCGGGTCGCAAGAAACCGCCCCCACAACCTAGTCGGAGGACTGAGAAGCGAGGAGGCCCAGCTGTCAGCCGCCGTGGCCATCGGAGGAACGGAGTGGCGGCCAACGCTGGACACGGGAGCCACCAGCAGCTTCATCAGCTGGGAGTTGGCCGAAAAGGTGAAGGGGCGAGGGAGAGAGGTTGCGGTGAGGAAGCGAGTGCGGCTGGCAGATGGCCACAGTCAGGAGGTGACGCGCCAACTCAAGGTAAAGGTGGCATTCGGGAGCCGGGAGATTGAGATGGCGCTGCTGATTCTGCCAGGAATCATTGACGAATTGGTGTTGGGTTGGGATTTCCTCCAAGCGGTCGGGGCAGAGATGACCTGTGCGGGCCACAGGGTGGTGATTCCTGCCCAAGATCGAGTGCAAAAAGGCACGGAAGAAAGGCTGTCGGTAGCGGTAGTGGGATGCTCAGACCCGGAGGAGGAAGAGATCCGAGCTGGAACAGCGGATTTGATCCCGGTGGAAGCCGAGACAAAAGGGGGCCAGGAAGAGTCAACGGAAGAGTTATTGGCTCGCGAGTTGGAGGGATTTTCGAAACTCAAGGGAGTGTCTAATGTGGCGGTTCATACGATCACCATGAGTGATCCGCTACCGATTAAACAGAGATACTACCCGAAAAACCCCAAGATGCAAGCAGAGATAAACCGAAAAGTGGATGAGCTTTTAGAATTGGGGTGCATCGAACCCTCCAAGAGCCCGTACAGCTCGCCCATCGTGATGGTGAGAAAGAAGACTGGCCAGTGGAGGCTGTGCGTGGATTTCCGCCAGGTGAACGCGAAATCAGTGAAGGATGCGTATCCCATGCCCAGGATCGATTTCATATTGGACCAGCTCAGGGAAGCCCGTTTCATAAGCAGTTTGGACTTAAAGGACGGATATTGGCAGATTCCGCTGGAAGAGCGAAGCCGTCAGGTCACCGCATTTACTGTGCCCGGCAAGGGGCTGTACCAATGGAAGGTGATGCCGTTTGGACTGCACTCCGCGTCGGCCACCTTTCAGCGGGCTTTGGATCAGGTGATCGGCCCTGAGATGATGCCGCACGCGTTCGCGTACCAAGACGATATTATTGTCATCGGACGAACAGAGAAGGAGCACAAGGAAAATCTGAAGGAGGTGTTCCGAAGGCTCCGAGAAGCCAATTTGCGACTGAATGCAGAGAAGTGCCAGTTCTTCCGAAGGGAGCTGCGATATCTGGGCCACAAGGTGACGGCAGATGGAATCTGCACCGACCCTGAGAAGGTGGCGGCAATAGCCGAACTAAAACCCCCTGCAAACGTGAAGGAATTACGCCAGGCGAGCGGGTGATCTCCTATGCCAGTAGATCGCTGAATGCAGCGGAGAGGAATTATTCGGCTACAGAAAAGGAATGTCTCGCCATCGTCTGGGCCGTTAGGAAGCTCAAGCCATATCTGGAAGGGTATCGCTTCAAAGTGATCACGGATCACATGGCGTTGAAGTGGCTGAATAGCATCGAGAGCCCAACGGGAAGAGTCGCNGAAACTCAAGGGAGTATCTAATGTGGCGGTTCATACGATCACCATGAGTGATCCGCGACCGATTAAACAGAGATACTACCCGAAAAACCCCAAGATGCAAGCAGAGATAAACCGAAAAGTGGATGAGCTTTTAGAATTGGGGTGCATCGAACCCTCCAAGAGCCGGACAGCTCGCCCATCGTAATGGTGAGAAAGAAGACTGGCCAGTGGAGGCTGTGCGTGGATTTCCGCCAGGTGAACGCGAAATCAGTGAAGGATGCGTATCCCATGCCCAGGATCGATTTCATATTGGACCAGCTCAGGGAAGCCCGTTTCATAAGCAGTTTGGACTTAAAGGACGGATATTGGCAGATTCCGCTGGAAGAGCGAAGCCGTCAGGTCACCGCATTTACTGTGCCCGGCAAGGGGCTGTACCAATGGAAGGTGATGCCGTTTGGACTGCACTCCGCGTCGGCCACCTTTCAGCGGGCTTTGGATCAGGTGATCGGCCCTGAGATGATGCCGCACGCGTTCGCGTACCAAGACGATATTATTGTCATCGGACGAACAGAGAAGGAGCACAAGGAAAATCTGAAGGAGGTGTTCCGAAGGCTCCGAGAAGCCAATTTGCGACTGAATGCAGAGAAGTGCCAGTTCTTCCGAAGGGAGCTGCGATATCTGGGCCACAAGGTGACGGCAGATGGAATCTGCACCGACCCTGAGAAGGTGGCGGCAATAGCCGAACTAAAACCCCCTGCAAACGTGAAGGAATTACGCCAGTATTTGGGGGTGGCTTCGTGGTATCGACGCTTCGTGCCGGACTTTGCGTCGTTGGTACAGCCGCTAACCGCGTTGCTGAAGAAAAAGACCAAATGGGAGTGGAGCGAAGAACGACAGGCGGCGTTCGAAGCGGTAAAAAGTACGTTGGTGGCCGACCCAGTGTTGGCGTGCCCCGACTTCACGAAAAAGTTCGTCTTGCAAACGGATGCTAGTGATTACGGATTAGGGGCAATCCTAACACAAGAAACGGACAGGGGCGAGCGGGTGGTCTCCTATGCCAGTAGATCGCTGAATGCAGCGGAGAGGAATTATTCGGCTACAGAAAAGGAATGTCTCGCCATCGTCTGGGCCGTTAGGAAGCTCAAGCCATATCTGGAAGGGTATCGCTTCAAAGTGATCACGGATCACATGGCGTTGAAGTGGCTGAATAGCATCGAGAGCCCAACGGGAAGAGTCGCGAGATGGGCCCTAGAGCTACAGCAGTACGACTTCGAGGTGACGTACCGGAAGGGGCAGCTCAATGTTGTTGCGGATGCACTGTCCAGGCAGCCCGTGGCCGAGCGATGCCTACGGATAGAGGATGAAGAAGGCAGTGAAGGGGAGCCGGATATCGGCGAAGAGTGCCGATGGATCCGAAAAGTGAAGGAGAGGATGAAGGAGGCACCGGCAAAATTCCCTGATTATGTAGAGGAGGGTGGTGGAATCTACAGAAACTTTCCCCATCGCGCCGGAGACGAGGAGGTGGCGGCGTGGAAGCTGTGTGTCCCCACGAATCTACGGGAACAGGTTCTCAGGGAGAATCATGACTCCCCGGGGGCTGGGCATGCAGGCGGTCGGAAGACCATGGCACGAATTGCCGCAAGGTATTATTGGCCAGGGATGTACCGGGACGTGAGGGCATACGTGAGAAGGTGCGAAACCTGCCTGCGTTTCAAACCATGCCAGTTACGGGCAGCTGGGAAAATGTTGACCCAGGTCCCAGAAGAGCCATGGGCAACAGTGTGTGCGGACTTCGTGGGACCGCTGCCGAGATCGAAGCATGGGAACGCAATGCTGTTGGTGTTAGTGGATCGTTTCTCCAAATGGACCGAATTGGTACCGTTGAGGAAAGCCACTGCGAAAGCGCTGGTGAAGGCAGTCCGCGAAAGAATCTTGGCTCGATTTGGGGTGCCAAAGGTGATGATCACCGATAACGGAGTCCAATTTACAAGCCGCGTGTTCAAGAAGTTCTTGGGGAAAATGGGGGCCAGACAGCAATTCACCGCGCCATACACACCCCAAGAGAACCCGACGGAACGTACAAACCGTACAGTGAAAACGATGATCGCACAGTTCACGGAGGGTGATCAGCGGTGCTGGGATGAGAAATGGCCAGAGCTGATGCTAGCTGCGAATACAGGCGTGGCAGAGTCAACGGGCTATTCTCCAGCGTACATCGTACAAGGAAGAGAACCCCGACTGCCAAACGCGCTGTACGACGAGGGAGCCCTAGGAACAGGACAGGGGCCGAGAACGCCCGAGGAAAATGCATCGAAATTGAGGGAAATTTTCCAGTTGGTGCGACGCAATCTGGAGAGGGCGGCCCAAGATCAGGCAAGGCACTACAACCTGAGGAGACGGGAGTGGAAGCCACAGATAGGAGAGATCGTATGGGTGCGGCAGCACCATCTGTCGAACGCAGCGGAGGGATTCGCGGCCAAGTTGGCGCCGAGGTATGCCGGGCCGTACCGGGTGGTCGACTTTAAGTCGCCAGTGATCTGCCAGATGAAGAGAGATAGTGATGGGCATGTTCGGACGGCCCACCTGGCAGACCTGAAGCCCCAGCCGAAGTAGGGATGAAGGGAAAGGCCATCACGCAGGATGAAGCTGACCTTAAAATACTTATAAAAGTAAA